>NC_060120.1:855488635-855790532 GCF_021461395.2 Schistocerca americana
CTTGGATGGGACGTTAGACCCTAAAATTAGTTTCTTCCGAACAAATTTAATAATATCGAAACCTTCATTAACATGAAGACAGTTAATTTCTGCAGTAGAGACCAATTATGGCACAGGAAATAAGAGTAGCTTCTACTTATTTATAGTATGCTAATCAATTACTATGCCCACCTCTGTAGCTGAATGGTTTGCATAGATGGCAGCCCTGTGAAGGAATCTGTTTCAGTTCCCAGTAATGCCAAGGATTTTTCTATGAAGAGAGGACGTACTGGATGCACTTACCCTGGGGAAGCCGATTGAGGAGCTACTTGACCAAAAAGTGGCGACTCCATGGTCCAGAAAATCTAGGAATCGGCCGGGAGAGCAGTGTTCAGACCACATGCCCGTGTATACCGCATCCGTATGGCGCCGCAAGTCAGAGGACACACGGGGGCCGCCAGACATCCCTTGGGCTTCCACGACGTGGCAAGAAACTCAGAACAATTATTTCCGTCCAAGATTACAACTTGATTACAGATTAACTTCGTCGATTTTCTTCCGTGATTAAATCACGGTTATTACTACCAGGTACCCCAAATGGCAGAGGTATAGCTTTTGGACATATGTCTAATGCCTTTAAGACTGTAACTGGCAAACCTGAAGATCATTTTGTTATAAAACTAAAGAAAAACAAACCCTATCCTCAGTAACGATATAGAAGTGATATTACTAAACAACTGAAACTTGTAGAAAACAAGTTAATTATGGTAGGGATATTCAGTCATGAGTCATTCTCCTACTTGCGAATCAGTTTTAATGACTGTATAACACTGACCCATGAACTTTGCCCAGACGAGATGACATGGGTGTCTCAAGGGTGGTTAGCTGTGTAGTAGGTGCAAACACAACAGAGGGGCATTGACGAAAGGCCAGAGTAACCTGTTGTTCTTCCGAAGGGGCTGCAGCCCTTTTGGTGTATGCACGACAACATTATGGATGGTGAACTGGCTTTATGAAAGTAGCCAACATTGCCTCAATATGTTGGTATGACGAACAGTTGAAAGCTGCAGCTGTTGTTTTACCAGAGAACAATATAACTCAGTGATGAAGGCATCTTGTTTGGTAAAATACTTTAGAGGTATTTAGTGTCATATTCGGAGCTCCGTATGGGGCTACCATGGAAGATGTGATCAGGAGAAAGAGAACAGGCGCCCTTCGGGTGGGAGTGTGATATGTTACTATGTAGGTAGATTTAGGATTTGAGAAAGGCGAATGGATAGATTGAACTGATTGATACAATGGGAACTGATTCATTCAATGGGAATTAGCAAAATGCAGTGACAGAAAGAACAGGTCTTCCAGTCAGAGAAGTACAGAAAATGTTCAAGTGTGTGAATTCCTATGGGTCCAAACTGCTGAGGTCATCGGTCCCTAAGCTTATACACTACTTAATGTAAGCGCTAAGTACAACACACACACCCACATGCCCGAGGGAGTACTTGAACCTCCGACGGGAACAGCCGCGCGAACCGTGACAAGTTGCCTCGAACATCGTGGCTATAGGTTGCCCGGAAGTATTGGAAGAGCAAACAAAGTTGACACACGGCACGGTGGTTGATGGGAGCGACTGTAAAGGCACTTCCCATTAACAGCCGCTCTTACCAGTCAGCGCACCGAGTAAATTCATATAGGGGTAACGCCGGAGAATGCCTGAAATAGAACAAGAAAGTAGGAACACGGATAAGGTACTGTGAACAACGTAGTGAAAACATTATCATAGGCAAGGGAGACACTAACCCAACCGTCACGATTTTATTAAAAGTTTATATGATTACTATCTCTGCAGACGACGGCGCGATTAGAACAGCCGGCCGTAGTGGCCGAGCGGTTCTAGGCGATTCAGTCTGGAACCGCGCGACCGCTACGGTCACAGGTTCGAATTCTGCCTCGGGCATGGATGTGTGTGATGTCCTTAGGTTAGTTAGGTTTAACTAGTTCTAAGTTCTAGGGGACTAATGACCTCAGCAGTTGAGTCCCATAGTGCTCAGAGCCATTTGAACCATTTGAACCATTTTTGTGATTGGAAGAATGTATGGCGAGATAAATGCAACTATGTAGATAGTTAAGGTACTCAAATTGAACAGGTGTAAAAGAAGGAGAAGTAAAAATAATTGAAACTAGAATGGAGGGAATTTTGAACCTAGCACTATTTAATAACTGCAGACACTCCGCTTTAAGAATTGTGAAAGGAATTTGTATGCATAGAAGAACCTTGGAGACACCAGAAAGATTCATGTAGGTAATGTAATGGGAAGACAGAGACTTCAAATCAGATTTTAAACTGTAAATCATTTTCAGAGGCAGTCGTCGACAGCGGTCATAATCTTTTGTTCTGCTGCGTTTCCATACAGAGGTTGATAACGGTTTTTAGGTGGCGCGTTTTGGATACCCAGGTGGCGCAAGCTACCTGAAAACAGTACCCGCCAATGTGCTCTACTCACGCAAGTGCGTGCGTACGCAAAACTGCGGTGCTGGCCCAGCAGTTTACAGTGGGGCCGACGCAGCGGCTTTGCTGGCGTGAGGTAGGCGCCCTTAGCTTACGCCGCAGTGGCTGTAAATAGCATCCCAGAGCGGGAATGCTCGCGCTGAGTGCCTGGAATGCAGGATGAAGGCACCCATTATGGAAGTACCGGGTGGTTATAATTAAACTTTGCTCTTTAACACGTTATAACAGTGAAACTAATAACAGCGCGACTACGAAACTTGGTTGCATTAATAGGTTAGGTTGTTTGGGGAAGGAGACCAGACAGCGAGGTCATCGGTCTCATTGGATTAGGGAAGGACGGGGAAGGAAGTCAGCCGTGCCCTTTCAAAGGAACCATCCCGGCATTTGCCTGGAGCGATTTAGCGAAATATCGGAAAACCTAAAACAGGATGGCCGGACGCGGGATTGAACCGTCGACCTCCCGAATACGAGTCCAGTGTGTTAGCCACTGCGCCACCTCGCTCGGTGGTAGCATTGATGTCCAAAGTATGGGATGTATGACTTCCATGCGTCACAGCGCCACCGTCCAGTTCCAACTATGGCACCTAGCAGGTGCCGTGATCAGTTATCTCACACACCTGACCAGTCACAGTGCACTTGTTGACGTGTCGCGCTTGGAAAAAAGGAGCAGGGCATTATTGGTCAAGCTCTAATATCAAAACAATATCATGCAGCTGCATTTCAAGAATGTCACCAGCTGAAAGGATTGCGGAACGTCCTCTTTTTCCATGTGCTTTGCGGAGGATGATGAAGAAGTTCAAATCAGCCGGACAACTGGGCGTCGCTCCGCGAAGAGGCTGACGATCGGTTGCATCACAGATGGTTGAAGAAATTGCTTTTGCTATGGCAGACAACACTCCGCGCAGTTCCCGATCGTCAGGCAGTGCGCGTTCTTTGTCACGATGGTGAACATCCCATGGCCCATTGAACGGAACGTGCATCGAACCATTGCCAAATGGTGTCCATATAAGATCCATATCCTACAGCAGCTTGCGCCACAGGACGCACAACGATCTGCTGACTTCGCACTCTACTTTCTTGCAGGTATTGAAGTTGATGAGGGCTGGCCGTGCACCATCCTATGGACAGACGAATCTCATTTTTCTATGATGGGTGATCGTTTCCTAACCTTGGCTCGCACAATCACCTGATCTCACACCCAGTGGTTTCTGTAAGGCTACCTGAAGGACAGGGTTCACCAGGGGAACATTCACACATGTGCTGATCTGAAGTGCAGCATATCAAGAGAGGTAGCAGCATTCCTAGGGACATGCTTCGTTCTGCTGAGCTTTGAGATTCTTCTGGATACTGATGGGCGCCATATTGAGTTCCTTTTGTAGCAGTAATGGTACCGGTATGTAATTGTATGATGTACTGTAGCAGCACATTAGAAGTGTTTCAACTGTATTGATTCTGCATTATTTCTCTTCCCCATGTCCTTGACGTCAATGTCAACAGAGTCTGTTCCTCGTTCGGTAATTTTATTTTTCATGTTATAACGTGTTAAACAGGGAACGTTTAATTATAAGCACCCGTGTAGCAACGACTTGTAGGCCAGCGGCTAGATGATGATGCTGCTACGCGAACATAAAGCTGCTTGTCCCCACATAGCACCGCATTTTGGTGTGGAGATGGCGTCGGCTGGTCATAGTACGATTACCAAGTGCTGCTACAGGCTGTTTATAGTCGCTCGGTCTAGCTATGTTGTGACAATATCTCAACGCAGGTTATGCTGTGACCACGGCAGTACAGTGTTCTGCCACGCCACGTGGACATTATCCCACCACAGCAGCAAACAGTGGCCTGGAAGCATGCTGTGCCAGCAACATTATGGCGCTTGGCAGCGTGGATTTCATAGACAGCTCGGCTGCCCACCTCTCAGCAGTCTGGACGGAGTTTCTTGCTGCAACATACAGAAAGACTATACATAGTAAATGAACATGAAGATTATATTATTTAAAGGGTGGTGGAACTAAATGAAGATCAGATACGAGATACTTTACTTCGATTAGAATTTGACAGAACACTGAAAGTGAGACGTCAAAACATGGCGCCCGCAGTAGACGACTTTACCTCAGAATTATTAATATATTTGGGATCCTGAGTTACGACATAACTATTTCACTGGGTGTACTAGATATATGAGATACACAAAATGCCCAGGATTCAAGAAAAATGTAACAATTCCAATTACAAAAAGCTGCATGCGAAGATAATTTATTAAAATAAATTATGGTTGCGAGATAGCTAACAAGCTACGAACAGAAAAATGGAAAAAAGTGGTTGAAACAGAATTCGGTAAAGATAATCTTGGATTCTAGAAAAATATAGCATCATGTCAGATAATACTCACAAAGATAGGTTAAAGAAAGACGAATGATCGTTGTGGCATTTGTAGACTTAGGAAAAGCTTTCGCTGAACTACTCTTTTTGAAATTATGAAGACAGTAGGTATAAATTACGGGGAACTGCTGTCAGAGGAATCGAATTACTTGGACTGAAAGCAGTATTTGGGAGCGACATGGGGTTGCGGTCTTTCCCCGCTGTTACTCAATCTGTACGTTGAGCAGGCAGTAAAGAAAGCCATGGAGAAAAATATGCCCGCATCTCGTGGTCGTGCGGTAGCGTTCTCGCTTCCCACGCTCGGGTTCCCGGGTTCGATTCCCGGCGGGGTCAGGGATTTTCTCTGCCTCGTGATGGCTGGGTGTTGCGTGCTGTCCTTAGGTTAGTTAGGTTTAAGTAGTTCTAAGTTCTAGGGGACTTATGACCACAGCAGTTGAGTCCCATAGTGCTCAGAGCCATTTGAACCATTTTTGAGAAAAATATATAAATGTGAGGTTTGCCGGTATCATTGTCTAGGAGACGGCAAAGGATTTGTACACGGTGGTCAAAATAAATCTCTCCTGAAGAATGTTATTAGACGCACGTTAAGATAGGAAACACATTCATTTTCGTGTGCCTTCAGTGGACGCGAGAAAATGACAGAAAAAAGGATACGAGATTTTTTGGGACTCGGTGTACCAGAAAGAATTTATTTGTTGTACATAATGAAAATAGTGTGAGTCCTCAAAATTTAAGAAGAGTCCGGTTTCAGAGACCCACATAATAATTATTTGGAAAAGATCATAAATAATCTCTTGTGTTGCTCTCTCTCAAAGAACGGGATCTACACTCCTGGAAATGGAAAAAAGAACACATCGACACCGGTGTGTCAGACCCACCATACTTGCTCCGGACACTGCGAGAGGGCTGTACAAGCAATGATCACACGCACGGCACAGCGGACACACCAGGAACCGCGGTGTTGGCCGTCGAATGGCGCTAGCTGCGCAGCATTTGTGCACCGCCGCCGTCAGTGTCAGCCAGTTTGCCGTGGCATACGGAGCTCCATCGCAGTCTTTAACACTGGTAGCATGCCGCGACAGCGTGGACGTGAACCGTATGTGCAGTTGACGGACTTTGAGCGAGGGCGTATAGTGGGCATGCGGGAGGCCGGGTGGACGTACCGCCGAATTGCTCAACACGTGGGGCGTGAGGTCTCCACAGTACATCGATGTTGTCGCCAGTGGTCGGCGGAAGGTGCACGTGCCCGTCGACCTGGGACCGGACCGCAGCGACGCACGGATGCACGCCAAGACCGTAGGATCCTACGCAGTGCCGTAGGGGACCGCACCGCCACTTCCCAGCAAATTAGGGACACTGTTGCTCCTGGGGTATCGGCGAGGACCATTCGCAACCGTCTCCATGAAGCTGGGCTACGGTCCCGCACACCGTTAGGCCGTCTTCCGCTCACGCCCCAACATCGTGCAGCCCGCCTCCAGTGGTGTCGCGATAGGCGTGAATGGAGGGACGAATGGAGACGTGTCGTCTTCAGCGATGAGAGTCGCTTCTGCCTTGGTGCCAATGATAGTCGTATGCGTGTTTGGCGCCGTGCAGGTGAGCGCCACAATCAGGACTGCATACGACCGAGGCACACAGGGCCAACACCCGGCATCATGGTGTGGGGAGCGATCTCCTACACTGGCCGTACACCACTGGTGATCGTCGAGGGGACACTGAATAGTGCACGGTACATCCAAACCGTCATCGAACCCATAGTTCTACCATTCCTAGACCGGCAAGGGAACTTGCTGTTCCAACAGGACAATGCACGTCCGCATGTATCCCGTGCCACCCAACGTGCTCTAGAAGGTGTAAGTCAACTACCCTGGCCAGCAAGATCTCCGGATCTGTCCCCCATTGAGCATGTTTGGGACTGGATGAAGCGTCGTCTCACGCGGTCTGCACGTCCAGCACGAACGCTGGTCCAACTGAGGCGCCAGGTGGAAATGGCATGGCAAGCCGTTCCACAGGACTACATCCAGCATCTCTACGATCGTCTCCATGGGAGAATAGCAGCCTGCATTGCTGCGAAAGGTGGATATACACTGTACTAGTGCCGACATTGTGCATGCTCTGTTGCCTGTGTCTATGTGCCTGTGGTTCTGTCAGTTTGATCATGTGATGTATCTGACCCCAGTATTGTGTCAATAAAGTTTCCCCTTCCTGGGACAATGAATTCACGGTGTTCTTATTTCAATTTCCAGGAGTGTATTATACTACTTATATACACTGCAAAATGTACCAATTCTCCTTGTTGACTGTTAAAAGAAGAGATTAGTGTTTAACGTACCTTCGTCAACGAGGTTATTAGGTAAGGTGCACAAGGTCAGATTAGGGAGAGATGGAGAAGGATATCCATCGTGCCCTTTCAAAGGAACCATCCCGGAGTTTTCATGAAGTGATATAGGTTCGGTGAATGAAGTCAGAACTATCGATCAGGCAACACTGGCGACTCACAACACTGCACCTACATAGCGGCCGGTGTTGACAACCTGCCCCCACCGTAGTTCAGTTGAGCACCGTGTGTGTTCCGTGTTAGACCTGTTGAACGAAGTGCTTGCTTGGAGCATTTGTTCTGAACTGAGAACAGGACAATGAACGAGCAAAGGATCAATTTAAAGTTTTGTTTTAAGTTTGGGAAGACACCCAAACAAACGCATGCGATGCTGGTGCGTGTTTATGGGGATCAAGCACTGTCCATTAATGGTGACCACGAGTGGTTTGCCCTTTTCCGGAGAGGTCGGGAAAAGTGTTTCTGACGTTCCCCGTAATGGACGATCGGCAACCGCCGTCAGTGACGAAAACATTGAGAAAGTGAGGAAATTAATCACGAACGATCGTCAATTAACTGTGCAAATGATAACGGATGAATTGCACATGAACCGTCAGTGTGACAAATCCTTACACAGGAGTTAGGAAAACGTGTTGTCGTCTTGTGCCACGTCACTTGACTGGCGGTCAGAACCAGGCTTGTTTAGAGGCTTCACAGGATTTTTTCGAAACAGTGGATGCGACACCCAATGTCTTGGACTGTATTGTCATTGAGGATGAAACCTGGTGTCTCCGGTACGGCTCTGAAATGAAAAGCCAAAGCATGGAATGGCGTTCACCGCATCAAAACGATGCTCATCACCTTTTCCGATAGTCAAGACTTTATCCACAAGGAATTTCTACTTGACGGAACGACGATGAATGGTGCAAGGTACGTTGAAATTTTGAACCATTTCATGCAGCGTCTACGCAGGGTACGACCCCAGTACACCCAACAAGGTTCCTGGTTTTTTGTTCACGACAATGCTCGCCCACACACAACCAGTATCGTGAGACAGTTCCGGGCAAGATAGAGGGTGGTGCAACTTGAACATCCACCATACTCGCCGGATCTCAATCCTCCAGACTTCTTCCTATTCCCTCCACTCAAACTCGCTTTGGAAGGAAAGAGATTTGACCATATTCCTGACATCCAACGAAACGACATGCGTCTTTTGAACACCATCACAAAGGAAGACTTCGTGCAAAGTTTCCTGGACATGTATCGCAGAGCTCAGCGGTGTCTAGTTATGGGAAGTGACTATTTCGAAGGATAGTGAACTGTAATCCATAGTTCATCTTTGTTAATGTTACAGGACTATTTACTGAATTTTATATTCAGAGGTTGTATTTTGAATAGGAAGGCACGTCTGGAAACGTGCCGTTTCCTTGCTAAAACGGTTTTAGTTGAGATCTATCACTCATCCACTTCTACTTGAGGAAATTAGTTTCGCGTGACGCAGTGAAACATAATAAAACATCTATTTATCACTTAAGAATATTTGTTTTTATTAACATTTGAACATTAAGTGTTTATATTATTCCAAAACATTTCCTTTCCCACTCCACTAGCAAGTGGACTGAGAAATGTACGTTAGCGGCAGCATAATAGTCGTTAGTCAGTTACAAATGTGTGTTCTCTAACTTTTTTTCAATAGTTCGTCGCGAAAAGAATGTCGTCTTCACTCCAGGGATTCCCATTTGTGTTCATGATGCATTTCCGTATCATTCTAACAGCCGAAGCATGAATTGCTTCGATGTTTAACTTAAATCCAACCTCGTGGGGATCTCATCACTCACAAGTGTTCCACACGCGGTCTCTTTTGTAGATGACCCGTTGCTGTACACCCTGGCCGTCAAATCATTTACACATATAGAGAATAAGGTTGGTCTCGTCAGACTTCCCGGGGGAGCTCCCGTCGTTACGACTGTCTCTGATGAACCCTCGCCATTGAGGAAGAAGTACTGGTTCCTGTTACTTAAGAAGTTCTTCTAGCCACTCACAAATCTGGGAACCTATTTCTTATGCTCAGACCTTCGTTAGCGTCCTGCAGTGGGACACTGTGGAACGTCCAGAAATTTAGGAATATGCTACCTGCTTGTTTCCCTTCAGCTATGATTCGCAGGATATTGAGCGAGGAAAGGGAACGCTTAGTTTCTCACCATCGATGCTCCCAAATCCTCGCTGATTTGTGGACAGAAGGTGGTTTTCCATGTTCAAGAATTCAGCAAAACTCTACCATCTGGTGAGCAAGATGTATGAGAGAGGCGAAATACCCTCAGACTTCAAGAAGAATATAATAATTCCAATCCCAAAGAAAGCAGGTGTTGACAGATGTGAAAATTACCAAACTATCAGTTTAATAAGTCACTGTGGTCTAGGGGTAGCGTCTTTGACTCATAATCAAAACGTCTTCGGTCCCGGATTCGATCCCCACCACTGCCTAAATTTTGATAAATAATCAACATTGGCGGCCGAAGACTTCCGGCATAAGAAATCAGCCTCATTCTGCCAACGGCCTTGTCAAAGAGGGCGGAGGAGCGGATAGAGGTTCAGGGCACTCTCTTGTCCTAGGGGTGGGAAATTGCCCCTAAAGGCGGAAGAATCAGCAATGGTCATCGACATGAAGATGCAGAAGGCAATGGAAACCACTGAATTAAAGACACGTAACGTGTATCCACAGGACATGTGGCCTGTAATTGAAGAAGTGTCATGATGATCTCTCCATTGGCAAAAGATTCCGGAATAGTCCCCCATTCGGATCTCCGGGAGGACACTGCCAAGGGGGAGGTTACCATGAGAAAAAGATTGAATAATCAACGAAAGGATAACGTTCTATGAGTCGGGGCGTGGAATGTCAGAAGCTTGAACGTGGTAGGGAAACTAGAAAATCCGAAAACGGAAATGCAAAGGCTCAATATAGATACAGTAGGGGTCAGTGAAGTGAAGTGGATGGAAGACAAGGATTTCTGGACAGATGACTATCGGGTAATATCAACAGCAGCAGAAAATGATATAACAGGTGTAGGATTCGTTATGAATAGGAAGGTAGGGCAGAGGGTGCGTTACTGTGAACAGTTGAGTGACCGGGTTGTTCTAATCAGAATCGACAGGAGACCAACACCGACAACGATAGTTCAGGTATACATGCCGACGTCGCAAGCTGAAGATGAACAGATAGAGAAAGTGTATGAGGATATTGAAAGGGTAATGCAGTATGTAAAGGGGGACGAAAATCTAATAGTCATGGGCGACTTGAATGCAATGGTAGGGGAAGGAGTAGAAGAAAAGGTTACAGGAGCATATAGGCTTGGGACAAGGAATGAAAGAAGAGAAAGACTAATTGAGTTCTGTAACAAGTTTAAGCTAGTAATAGCGAATACTCTGTTCAAGAATCACAAGAGGAGGAGGTATACTTGGAAAAGGCCGGGAGATACGGGAAGATTTCAATGAGATTACATCATGGTCAGACAAAGATTCCGAAATCAGATATTGGATTGTAAGGCGTACCCAGGAGCAGATATTGACTCAGATCACAATATAGTAGTGATGAAGAGTGGGCTGAAGTTCAAGACATTAGTCAGGAACAATCAATACGCAAAGAAGTGAGATACGGAAGTACTACGGAATGACGAGATACGTTTGAAGTTCTCTAACGCTATAGATACAGCAATAAGGAATAGCGCAGTAGGCAGTACAGTGGAAGAGGAATGGACGTCTCTAAAATGGGCCATCGCAGAAGTTGGGAAGGAAAACATAGGTACAAAGAAGGTAGCTGCGAAGAAACCACGGGTAAAAGAAGAAATACTTCAGTTGATTGATGAAAGGAGGAAGGACAAACATGTTTCGGGAAAATCAGGAATACAGAAATACAAGTCGCTGAGGAATGAAATAAATAGGAAGTGCAGGGAAGTTAAAACGAAATGGTTGCAGGAAAAACGTGAAGACATCGAAAAAGATATGATTGTCGGAAGGACAGACTCAGCATACAAGAAAGTCAAAACAACCTTTGGTGACATTAAAAGCAACGGTGGTAACATTAAGAGTGCAACGGGAATTCCACTGTTAAATGCAGAGGAGAGAGCAGATAGGTGGAAAGAATACATTGAAAGCCTCTATGAGGGTGAAGATTTGTCTGATGTGATAGAAGAAGAAACAGGAGTCGATTTAGAAGAGATAGGGGATCCAGTATTAGAATCGGAATTTAAAAGAGCTTTGGAGGACTTACGGTCAAACAAGGCAGAAGGGATAGATAACATTCCATCAGAATTTCTAAAATCATTGGGGGAAGTGGCAACAAAACGACTATTCACGTTGGTGTGTAGAATATATGAGTCTGGCGACATACCATGTGACTTTCGGAAAAGCATCATCCACACAATTCCGAAGACGGCAAAGGCTGACAAGTGCGAGAATTATCGCACAATCAGCTTAACAGCTAATGCATCGAAGCTGCTTACAAGAATAATATACAGAAGAATGGAAAAGAAAATTAAGAATGCACTAGGTGACGATCAGTTTGGCTTTAGGAAAAGTAAAGGGACGAGAGAGGCAATTCTGACGTTATGGCTGATAATGGAAGCAAGGCTAAAGAAAAATCAAGACACTTTCATAGGATATGTCGACCTGGAAAAAGGGTTCGACAACATAAAATGGTGCAAGCTGTTCGAGATTCTGAAAAATGTAGGGGTAAGCTATAGGGAGAGACGGGTCATATGCAATACGTACAACAACCAAGAGGGGATAATAAGAGTGGACGATCAAGAACGAAGTGCTCGTATGGAGAAGGGTGTAAGACAAGGCTGTAGCGTTTCGCCCCTACTCTTCAGTCTGTACATCGAGGAAGCAATGATGGAAAGAAAATAAAGGTTCAGGAGTGGAATTAAAATACAAGGTGAAAGGATATCAATGATACGATTGGCTGATGACATTGCTATCCTGAGTGAAAGTGAAGAAGAATTAAATGATCTGCTGAACGGAATGAACAGTCTAATGAGTACACAGTAGGGTTTGAGAGTAAATCGGACAAAGACGAAGGTAATGAGAATTAGTAGAAATGAGAACAGCGAGAAACTTTACATCAGGATTGATGGTCACGAAGTCAATGAAGTTAAGGAATTCTGCTACCTAGGCAGTAAAATAACCAATGACGGACGGAGCAAGGAGGACATCAAAAGCAGACTCGCTATGGCAAAAAAGGCATTTCTGGCCAAGAGAAGTCTACTAATATCAAATACCGGCCGTAATTTGAGGAAGAAATTTCTGAGGATGTACGTCTGGAGTACAGCATTGTATGGTAGTGAAACATGGACTGTGGGAAAACCGGAACAGAAGAGAATCGAAGCATTTGAGACGTGGTGCTATAGACGAATGTTGAAAAGTTGATGGACTGATAAGGTAAGGAATGAGGAGGTTCTACGCAGAATCGGAGAGGAAAGGAATATGTGGAAAACACTGATAAGGAGAAGGGACAGGATGATAGGACATCTGCTAAGACATGAGGGAATGACTTCCATGGAACTAGAGGGAGCTGTAGAGGGCAAAAACTGTAGAGGAAGACAGAGATTGGAATACGTCAAGCAAATAATTGAGGACGTAGGTTGCAAGTGCTACTCTGAGATGAAGAGGTTAGCACAGGAAAGGAATTCGTGGCGGGCCGCATCAAACCAGTCAGTAGACTGATGACCCAAAAAAAAAAAAAAAAAAAAAAAAAAAAAGTCACAGCTGCAAAGTACTAACGCGAATTCTTTACAGACGAATGGAAAAACTGATATAAGCCGACCTCGGGGAAGATCAGTTTGGATTCCGTAGAAATGATGGAACACGTGAGGCAATACTGACCGTACGACTTATCTTAGATGGACGATTAAGGAAAGGCAAACCTACGTTTCTAGCATTTGTAGACTTAGAGAATGCTATTGACAATGTTGATTGGGATACTCTCTTTCAAATTATGAAGGTGGCAGGGGTAAAATACAGGGAGCGAAAGGCTATTTACAATTTGTACAGAAAGTAGATGGCAGTTATAAGAGTCGAGGGGTATGAAAGGGAAGCAGTGGTTGGGAATGAAGTGAGACAGGGTTGTAGCCTATCCGCGATGTTATTCAATCTGTATTATGAGCAAGCAGTAAAGGATGCAAAAGAAAAATTCGGAGTAAGTATTAAAGTCCATGGAGAAGAAATAAAAACTTTGAGGTTCGCCGATGACATTGTAATTCTGTCAGAGACGGCAGAGGACTTGGAGTGGCAGTTGAACGGAATGGACAGTGTCTTGAAAGAAGGGTATAGGATGAACATCAACAAAAGCAAAACGAGGATAGTGGAATGTAGTCGAATTAAGTCGGGTGATGCTGAGGGAATTAGATTAGGAAATGAGGCACTTAAAGTAGTAAAGGAGTTTTGCTATTTGGGGAGCAGAAGAACTGATAATGGTCGAAGTAGAGAGAATATAAAATGTAGATTGGCAACGGCAAGGGAAGCGTTCCTGAAGAAGAAAAATTTGTTAACATCGAGTGTAGATTTAAACGTCAGGAAGTCGTTTCTGAAAGTATTTGTATGGAGTGTAGCCATGTAGGGAAGTGAAACGTGGACGATAAATAGTTTAGACAAGAAGAGAATAGAACTTCCGAAATGTGGTGCTACAGAACAATGCTGAAGATTAGATGGGTAGATCACATTACTAATGAGGAGGTATTGAATAGAATTGGGGAGAAGAGGAACTTGTGACACAACTTGACGAGAAGAAGGGATCGGTTGGTAGGACATGTTCTGAGACATCGAGGGATCCCCAATTGAGTACTGGAGGGCAACGGGGAGGGTAAAAATCGTAGAGGGAGACCACGAGATGAATACACTAAGCAGATTCAGAAGGATGTAGGGTGCAGTAGGTACTGGGAGATGAAGAAGCTTGCACAGGATAGGGTAGCATGAAGAGCTGCATCAGACCAGTCTCAGGACTGAAGACCACAACAACAGGGATACTACGACGTCTGTAATTCTGCGCGTCCGTTCTTATACCCGTCTTACATACATGAGTCACGTGTGCACAGGATAGGGTAGCATGAAGAGCTGCATCAGACCAGTCTCAGGACTGAAGACCACAACAACAGGGATACTACGACGTCTGTAATTCTGCGCGTCCGTTCTTATACCCGTCTTACATACATGAGTCACGTGTGCACAGTATAGGGTAGCATGGAGAGCTGCATCAAACCAGTCTCAGGACCGAAGACCACAACAAGACCTCAAATGTCTGTAATTCTGCGCGTCCGTCCTTATACCCGTCTTACATACATGAGTCACGTGCTCTTTCCTCAAAACAGTTTCGCTTTGGATGAGAGGCTGGCGACAAACGCAAACTAAGTAACGGGTCTCTGCTGCAGAGTACGCTCTCTAAATCCGAACTAGGATTCCGTGTGGACCTGGAGAACTGTTTGTTTCCTATTCTTTCACTTGCTTCTGAACGTCAGTGATGCCTGTTTCTATTTTCATACATAGAAAAGAGTGTGACAACACAGTGTAATACACAGCTTTGTAACGAGTGGCCGATGTGAAGTCGTACCCATTCACCTGCAACTTTTTGCCATGTCTGAATAGGCCGGAGTTACCTACAGGACACCATCGTGAAAGTGTGTAACATACACTCCTGGAAATGGAAAAAAGAACACATTGACACCGGTGTGTCAGACCCACCATACTTGCTCCGGACACTGCGAGAGGGCTGTACAAGCAATGATCACACGCACGGCACAGCGGACACACCAGGAACCGCGGTGTTGGCCGTCGAATGGCGCTAGCTGCGCAGCATTTGTGCACCGCCGCCGTCAGTGTCAGCCAGTTTGCCGTGGCATACGGAGCTCCATCGCAGTCTTTCACACTGGTAGCATGCCGCGACAGCGTGGACATGAACCGTATGTGCAGTTGACGGACTTTGAGCGAGGGCGTATAGTGGGCATGCGGGAGGCCGGGTGGACGTACCGCCGAATTGCTCAACACGTGGGGCGTGAGGTCTCCACAGTACATCGATGTTGTCGCCAGTGGTCGGCGTAAGGTGCACGTGCCCGTCGACCTGGGACCGGACCGCAGCGACGCACGGATGCAAGCCAAGACCGTAGGATCCTACGCAGTGCCGTTGGGGACCGCACCGCCACTTCCCAGCAAATTAGGGACACTGTTGCTCCTGGGGTATCGGCGAGGACCATTCGCAACCGTCTCCATGAAGCTGGGCTACGGTCCCGCACACCGTTAGGCCGTCTTCCGCTCACGCCCCAACATCGTGCAGCCCGCCTCCAGTGGTGTCGCGACAGGCGTGAATGGAGGGACGAATGGAGACGTGTCGTCTTCAGCGATGAGAGTCGCTTCTGCCTTGGTGCCAATGATGGTCGTATGCGTGTTTGGCGCCGTGCAGGTGAGCGCCACAATCAGGACTGCATACGACCGAGGCACACAGGGCCAACACCCGGCATCATGGTGTGGGGAGCAATGTCCTACACTGGCCGTACACCACTGGTGATCGTCGAGGGGACACTGAATAGTGCACGGTACATTCAAACCGTCATCGAACCCATCGTTCTACCATTCCTAGACCGGCAAGGGAACTTGCTGTTCCAACAGGACAATGCACGTCCGCATGTATCCCGTGCCACCCAACGTGCTCTAGAAGGTGTAAGTCAACTACCCTGGCCAGCAAGATCTCCGGATCTGTCCCCCATTGGGCATGTTTGGGAATGGATGAAGCGTCGTCTCACGCGGTCTGCACGTCCAGCACGAACGCTGGTCCAACTGAGGCGCCAGGTGGAAATGGCATGGCAAGCCGTTCCACAGGACTACATCCAGCATCTCTACGATCGTCTCCATGGGAGAATAGCAGCCTGCATTGCTGCGAAAGGTGGATATACACTGTACTAGTGCCGACATTGTGCATGCTCTGTTGCCTATGTCTATGTGCCTGTGGTTCTGTCAGTGTGATCATGTGATGCATCTGACCCCAGGAATGTGTCAATAAAGTTTCCCCTTCCTGGGACAATGAATTCACGGTGTTCTTATTTCAATTTCCAGGAGTGTATTTGTCATCGTCCGCGTATTGGAGAGTGATTTCCTGTAGTCGTAGTATGTAAAACCACCAATTTTGGAACCGAATTTTAATACTCTTCAGCTCGCAGTGTCAATAACGCTGTGGAAATACTACGGTATCCAGTAGCAGTTACCGCCTCAAATGTAAAGTTACTTTGACGTGTACTTTACAGGCTGATTTAAAACAACATTGTGAAGAAGACTGTGTTAAACTTCCTCAACGCTACTCACAGCAAAAATTAAGCCTCACCCACGAAAACAAGCAACCCTCACATATGCACCACACTAGCGCACTTCGTGGTTTGAATCAAAGCTTCATCTTGACCTGGAATCATCCTCTTTCGTTCCTGATACGAAGAAATTCCAAAACATACTTGAATAGCGGCGCTGGCACATAGAGTCCTGCTGCAAGCCCACAGTAATGAGACACGCCTACAGTGTGTCAGCAGTCAACAATGTAGGCGAAGCAATTACGTCACGTCAGCTGTTTGTGGTGTAATTGTTTTGACATAATGAACGTGCCGAGTAATTTAGTATACGTTAGCGTGAATGAAGTGGCAGAACCTCATGACCTAACGAGACAACTGATTTCAAAGCACCGAGAGGAATCTTTGTTATTGCGGTTGGCTCACATTTCCTCATCACAATTAAATCAAAATATTTTTTCACAAGCTTAATCAGTATATGCATCATGCATTCTAGGATTCATGTTTGGCACAATATTTTCGATGTGTAACATGTGGTAGTCTTAACCTGATGAATATATTACAGAAGTTAGTAATTAATACATTTACATTCCCATCCTCCGTCCCTCCATCTTTCCCCCCTTCCTTCCTTCCTTCCTTTGTCTCTCTATCTCCTCTACCCATCTCTCTCTCTCACAACACACACACACAGACACGCTCACGCACGTGTACTCTCACGCACGCACGTGCCGAGAAAGAGACTATAAAAGAAAGAAAACTATGATGAAATGCACTATGAAAACAGACTTCAGCTGCAGTAGGTTTCCCAGCCACCACAGATTGTCTGCATGGTAAGGTTATTTCACAATTTCGGCGATAGTATGGGGTGAAATACCTTTCTTTTCCATTCACCAACGCAGCCAGGTTAGACTGCGCAGCAGTTCCCAAATAATTGTCTGAAATATTTGAAATACATATCAGTCGTAATGTAAATCAACCGTTGGTTCTTTAATACAAAGAACAAAAGGGATACTTACATAGTTAAGAGTTAGTTGCATCTTGGACAGATTATATGCACAATTCTTTTATGGAAATGAAGTTAACAGAGATAAACGTACCTGGTTAGTTTTATCATTAATGAACTTGTTATTTTTCATTCCTAATCATGCAACTGCAGTTAAAATTAGACTATCAGATTCAAAACAAAAATTTATCTGAGAAATAGAGGACATTTTCCAGAAGAAATGGATTTAGTTTAGATTTCAAACTTGGTTTACTACCTGCCAGACATTTTATGTTGTTGGGAACATGGTCAAAGATTTATGTTGATGCACACTGAACTCGATGTTCTTCCCCTGACAGCTTTAACAATGGCCATTAGAGATCGTTTCTTCTCCTGGTGTTGTTAAGTGTGGTCATCACTATTGTCAAATGGTGATGGATTATTTATGATGAATTTAGTTAATATACGTATAGGAGGTTTCAGAAACTTTGCATCAAGCTTCTAGGGATAATGGATCATGTTATAGAGAATAGTTTTGTTGGAGACAAATGTTCACTGAGGGATACCAGTAACGTTAGGTGTCATTTTATTTAATTTCCTGACCTTGGGACGACGTCACCGAACTAGCAGAGTCTTCTAACCAGGTGTGCTGCATCGGCATTCTACCAAGCTCAATTTCAGCAACAATGTCTCTCTAAGCGAAGAAAGACATTTTAGAAGCTCGACGTCCCCCCTTTCACACGAAGAAGTTGTTGGATATTAGGCGACACACATTACATACAAATACTGCATCGTGCCTACGCCCTGCCGCCTTTCAGTGGGGCAACTGATTATGGCTCAAATGGCTCTGAGCGCTATGGGACTTAACTTCTAAGGTCATCAGTCCCCTAGAACTTAGAACTACTTAAACCTAACTAACCTAAGGACATCACACACATCCATGCCCGAGGCAGGATTCGAACCTGCGACCGTAGCGGTCGCGCGGTTCCAGACTGAAGCGCCTAGAACCGCTCGGCCACCAGCGGCCGGCTAAGGCAACTGATTATAAAAGACACCTGGCGTCACCCGGAGGCGATAGTGAACAATTTGTCTCCACCAGTGCATAAGGTAGAATCGAAATTACGCTAAAAGGCAGTTTTGTGACTGAATTAAGTGATTCAGGCGAAAACTGTAAACAACTGGAACTACAAACTTCATTCTTCCGTCAAATTAAAAGAATTATAAAAATTCTCAATGAAACAAGCTTGTAAGATGTTGACGGAATATCAAAGAGAGTCCTGAAAAGTTTTTATAACCTAATAAATAACTTCCTCAATTGTATGTGGCTCTGAGCACTACGGGAATTAACTTCTGAGGTCATCAGTCCCCTAGAACTTAGAACTACGTAAACCTAACTAACCTAAGGACATCACACACATCCATGCCCGAGGCAAGATTCGAACCTGCGACCGTAGCGGTCACACGGTTACAGACTGTAGCGCCTACAACCGCTCGGCCACCCCGGCCGGCAATGGTATATGTATTTCGTCGCTGCTACTGGGAATATTTCCAGGCACCTTAAAATATGCTACCGCTAAGTCGAGGAAAGGCTTAAACATTATCATACGTTCTCTGTTTCGTAAATATACGAAAAAGTAATGGACTCAAAATAAGTTACCCAATTAAGGAAAAACAGTTTAATCACCACATCACAGTTCAGATTCTAAAAGAGTTGCTCAGCTGAGCGTGCTATTTATACATTCATTTAACAAATATTACTATCCTTAAATATGTAAATGTCTTCTGTAGGTAATTTTTGTAATCTTTCCGAGTTGTTGGTTTGTGTAGGTCATGCTAGAGTCTTAGAAAAGTTAAATTACATGGAGCTGCAAACTTTCCACAAAACTGGTTTGAATCATGCTTACAAAATTGACTGTTAAAATTTGAGCTCAGTGGTTGACACAAAGCTGGAATGGTGGAAACTTTAGTGAGAGTGGAGAAATCACAGTCCCAGAGGATTCAATGTTTGGTCCATCACTATTCTGTATTTGTGTGTAGAAGACTTTCCAGTTACCAGTCAACAAGCAGATTTCGTGCTTTGTTGACGATACTGGCTTTATAATAAATCCCATTGGAGAGAGAGAAACAGAAGAGATGGTTAACGAACTTCTTAAAATAACTATTGTGTGTTTCTCTGATATCGGACTTCACCTAAATTTTGAGGACACAGACTGTATTATTTCGGTGTATCGAGTACAGTGGTACCAACAAGTGATGTAGCACATGCAGGAGTAAGTAAAGAGTGGACAGGGCTCGAAACTTATTTGGTGTATATGATACGAAAATTTGACGTTGGAGTGGCAGATTACTGAGCTCAAGCAACTTCAGCTATGTTTGCCTTTCGTGTAATTGCTGATCTCATGGCAATAGACCTCAAGGCATATTTTGCATATTTTCAGTCAATAATGTGTTATGGAATAGTTTTTAGAAAGTGACTACTAGTTGCTCAAAAGCAAGCAGTAAGAAAGGTATGTGGTGCTCATCTGCGGTCTTCATGTAGATATCTCTTCAAGGAGACAGGCATTTTAGCTGCACCATCCGGGAACAAATGTTCGCTAACGAAATTCATAATTTGAGACAAATTGTGATGTACACCTACAACAATGTAGAAAAAGCGTTACCTTTATTACCCTTTATTAGAGATGGCTGTCGCTTAGAAAGGCGTTCAATAGGCATGAGCAGAAATTTATTTTCATTTATCCAGTAACAGAAAATGTGTGACAAGTGGCTAAGCAAGCCTTAAGTTCAACTCAGAATTATTTCTCATGGGCATTTCCATCATTTCCATGAACGAATTTCTGCTTAAAATCTCGTAGCCAGCAAAAAAAAAAAAAAAAAAAAAAAAAAAAAAAAAAAAAAAAAAAAAAAAAAAAAAAAAAACAAAGAAAACAAAAAAAAAATTAAAGAACACACACACACACACACACATATATATACGTTCTTTAATTTTAATACTAACGCCATATATCCTATGTCACATGATGTATCACTCTTAGATATTTGAGGCAAGGAATTTAAAACATATACGATTCATCCCAAAGCACAAAATAAACAGTTTCTCCCCTTCCAGGTGTGTCTGAATTCTGAAATATTAAGCAAAACGGTTTATATTCTGTTTGGTAAGTTTGATTCCGACCTACTGTTTGTAATGACATCAGCTCCATAAAACTAAGCTCTCTTCTAAAGGTACGAACACATTTATCGACAAAGTAGCATGACATTCTACACAGCAGTCACGATACCTTGTGTCTTCCAGTTGGCTATCCACCGAATTCGACGTAGCCTTTAGCTACTTCAGTGAGGTTAACTGTCACACTCCGGTTCCTTGCCAGTGACGAAACCTTCAGTAGCTTGGTGCATACATTTAGAACTTCAAATCAAGCTATCTCAAGTACCGTCCTAGAAACCTGTGAAGCCATAATTGCTTCGCTGAAAGACTTTGTAAGTGTAAATGCAATACAATTTTCATTCATATTATACACTCCTGGAAATTGAAATAAGAACACCGTGAATTCATAGTCCCAGGAAGGGGAAACTTTATTGACACATTCCTGGGGTCAGATACATCACATGATCACACTGACAGAACCACAGGCACATAGACACAGGCACCAGAGCATGCACAATGTCGGCACTAGTACAGTGTATATCCACCTTTCGCAGCAATGCAGGCTGCTATTCTCCCATGGAGACGATCGTAGAGATGCTGGATGTAGTCCTGTGGAACGGCTTGCCATGCCATTTCCACCTGGCGCCTCAGTTGGACCAGCGTTCGTGCTGGACGTGCAGATCGCGTGAGACGACGCTTCATCCAGTCCCAAACATGCTCAATGGGGGACAGATCCGGAGATCTTGCTGGCCAGGGTAGTTGACTTACACCTTCTAGAGCACGTTGGGTGGCACGGGATACATGCGGACGTGCATTGTCCTGTTGGAACAGCAAGTTCCCTTGCCGGTCTAGGAATGGTAGAACGATGGGTTCGATGACGGTTTGAATGTACCGTGCACTATTCAGTGTCCCCTCGACGATCACCAGTGGTGTACGGCCAGTGTAGGAGATCGCTCCCCACACCATGATGCTGGGTGTTGGCCCTGTGTGCCTCGGTCGTATGCAGTCCTGATTGTGGCGCTCACCTGCACGGCGCCAAACACGCATACGACCATCATTGGCACCAAGGCAGAAGCGACTCTCATCGCTGAAGACGACACGTCTCCATTCGTCCCTCCATTCACGCCTGTCGCGACACCACTGGAGGCGGGCTGCACGATGTTGGGGCGTGAGCGGAAGACGGCCTAACGGTGTGCGGGACCGTAGCCCAGCTTCATGGAGACGGTTGCGAATGGTCCTCGCCGATACCCCAGGAGCAACAGTGTCCCTAATTTGCTGGGAAGTGGCGGTGCGGTCCCCTACGGCACTGCGTAGGATCCTACGGTCTTGGCGTGCATCCGTGCGTCGCTGCGGTCCGGTCCCAGGTCGACGGGCACGTGCACCTTACGCCGACCACTGGCGACAACATCGATGTACTGTGGAGACCTCACGCCCCATGTGTTGAGCAATTCGGCGGTACGTCCACCCGGCCTCCCGCATGCCCACTATACGCCCTCGCTCAAAGTCCGTCAACTGCACATACGGTTCACGTCCACGCTGTCGCGGCATGCTACCAGTGTTAAAGACTGCGATGGAGCTCCGTATGCCACGGCAAACTGGCTGACACTGACGGCGGCGGTGCACAAATGCTGCGCAGCTAGCGCCATTCGACGGCCAACACCGCGGTTCCTGGTGTGTCCGCTGTGCCGTGCGTGTGATCATTGCTTGTACAGCCCTCTCGCAGTGTCCGGAGCAAGTATGGTGGGTGTGACACACCGGTGTCAATGTGTTCTTTCTTCCATTTCCAGGAGTGTATTTTATGTAATAATGGTTTTTTAAACCTTACAACTGTACCAGCTGTATTTGTGCTTAGTACTTAAGTTTAACAATTACAATACAGTATAGTTTTGGTCGGGAATTTCAAAATGTTACCACGAATAAAGAAAGGAAGAGGTAGAAGTGAATGAGCAGTTGCTATTTGCACCTTAGTACGTCGATGACGTGGAATTGAGTGAAAGTCTATCTTTATCTCATAGTGCCTCTCCTAAACTGTGATTTTAAATTGCGAAATTTTCTTTTGCCTCGTATTGTTTTTGAGCGTATTTTTTGCCAAATGCTCCATCGCATTCTTCCTTTTGTTTGTGATTTTTAGACTCGGTGTGTCACATTCCAAAGACATGGGAGGGCTGAGAATCTACAGTTATATTAGACGTTGTCTCCATGTTAAGGAAAGAAAAACAGATCTGTAAAACATACTGACTACAATAAGTCATACAACATTGTCGTATGTTCCACGTTTCCATGGGGAACCTGATACATAAAAAATTTCTCCCAATTTCCGTATTGCTGTCTTTTTCACAGTATTCGGATAATACTGCGTCATTTTCATAGGAACAACTCACTTGGCACATCATAAATTTCAATTCTGTGCTACATCACATGCTGTATCGCAGTAAGTGTGACTAACTGAACATGCTGTTTACACGTTCGCTAACAAAGTATTACAAGAGTAAAAAAAATTTTGACAGCTGGAGTGTATTGGGAGCTTTTCAATGTGTTTGAATGTGTACTGTCGATGTGGCTGGCCCCGACATTTGTAAGGGGTGGTGACCACATTAGGTGGTGAGCTTTCGACCGCCGTCTTTGTATGGTGCTGTCAGCAGCCGTATTCTGCAACAACCCCCGCGTCTCAGAGGCAGTTTACTCATTCTCTCGGGGCCTGATATGGGCCCGTTCGATACCACCTGCTGCCTCTCTGAATAGCGTTGCAGCGGTCAACTGTGTAAATCTGTTCACCTTGGCTTTACCTTTATTGCATACTCTATTTGATTTCCTTGCAACGCACCAAGTATGGTGGCTCAGCTGTGAGCAGAGCTCTCGCAGGCTCCAGGTTTCTGTTTCAGACAACTTATGGGTGATATCAAAAAAATCAAAACTATATGTCTCGCAATCACCTTTCTTCCTAAATGGCATCGTCCGAAATTTCCGAGTGTCTCACGTTTCAACGTTACTTGACAATAATAATTACTACAATACAGGCAGCCAATCTTTATTCTTTGCTTTACATATGACACATCATGATTTTGGAATCAATAGTTGCTGTTTGGTCTGCCCCTACCTTCGATTTCTCTTTCAAGTAATTTTGTGAGGATCACCTCTCTGATTGTGCTATTGGGCGAATGCTAATAAACGTGAATTTTCTCCATAGAGTGATCCATTTTGTTCATGCATAGTTATCCGTTTCGGAATATCTGAGAGTTCCTGAATACACTAACTATTCATTTGGTTGTCAAGTGTTTGTGGGTCATGACTTAACAGCTTAATTTTCTAGACCCTCATTTTATCTCAAATACTTCTATCAGGGGCCATGAAAGAGTTTTCGTTCGAAGGCCATAATATCTATAATCGGTATGAAAATCAGGCAAAATAGCCTTGAGGACTGAGGGAATTATACCACTAAAGCATCAGGCTGAATACACTAATTGGTGAAACACCGTGTCCTGCTTCATGTAAAAGTCCTTAACTGCCAAATGCACGTCCTCGTCCGACAGGCATCGTCCAAATTACGAGGCATTTTTTAACGGACGGAAGGCGTGATATTCACACGTGGAGCGATCAGGATTATAGGGCGGATGCTGGAGTGTCTTCCACTTCAATCTCCCACATGAGTGACGCTGACCTCCAAGACCGACCGGCGTCTTGTGTCGGATCGTGACCAGCAGGGAACCTGGCTGGCAATATCACAACTTGCGGTGGAAGTCTACTAGTGTTTGGCCTTCGGCACCCTATAAAAGAACAACAGTTTGTTAGTATTGTATGGAAGCATTTGGTAATAAAGTCGCCATAGTTCATGTTTCTGGATTTACAACATGCACGTCGGAGAGACACGAATGCCACTCTAGTACCTTGCCTATATATCTGTGTTTACATGCCCACATCAGAGGTGCGTTACACTGCATATACGTTGCATCAAAGTCATTAAACGGAAACTGATCATTCTTTGTAACATCTTCTCTAATATACCACTTACATATACTCTTTATTTCGTTATCTTCTTGTTATTCAACTTTTTTTCCTGTTGTGTCCTTAGTCTTAAAAAACACAATTCTCTTGATACTAGAAGCGTGTTGTGTGTGTGTTTGTGTGTGTGTGTGTGTGTGTGTGTGTGTGTTCGGTATCTGCTGGTCACGTAGATCAACTTATGCTAGCTTACTCGGCACGAGGACTTCAGCTGCACAGATCAGTCACCTTCCCAGAATGTCATCGGAAAGTATTCAGGGAGGAGTGGCAGTGGGGGGAGGGGTGGGGGGGGGGGGAACAAATCGCCGATTACACCCAGCCACGAGTGGTAGTCATCCGAAGCGTGTCTCTTGCCACAAGAGGAATAGAGTCCATACTGTTTCCACTCTTGCCAACAACTTAGCTCACGCCAGAACATGTGCTTCCTATATCTATACCGAACGAAAGGTCAGTCCCAGCTTTTTCGACAGCTCATCGTAGCAGAGACTTGTTTTGCTTCCTCTAGGGAGTCAACCGACCTACCAGTAATGAGACAATTTGCTGTATTGAAATCTTGAAAAACGATATATATATATATATATATATATATATATATATATATATATATATATAAATCGACTCACTCTTACAATTACATTATGATGAAATGTCACATGGCCTTAAATTTAACTTAGCAATAGAAACTCTTCACCATATTGATATAAAGAGAAAAGATTAGGATTTAACTAATAAAAAAGCTTATATTCTCAATATTTCAGCGCCAGTGTCATGTCAGTAACTACCATTAAAAAACATTAAAAATTTGGTTTCAGCTAAAGCACAGTTTCAACATAGTTTGAAAGACCTTTTGATAGGCAGCTCCTTCTATTCTATAGACGAATATGTTACCAGGTACAGTTAGTCCATCTTAAAAAAGTCTGTTAGATTTTAGTTTTGACAGCACTTGGTCACAACAGTCAATGTTAGTGATTTTGTAGACGACAAGTTTATTAGTGCATAACTATGTTCCATACTGACAGTGTATTATTTGTGTAAATATTATCAGTTCCAGCTTACTGCAATTTATTCACCTATTTTGACTATCTCCTGACAAATTATCAGGATAGTGAGTATTATACACGAATGTTTTAGGTTTTTTGTTTTATATTTTCTGATTGTTCCACACCCACGAGAATCATCCCACTTTTGAGTCTGCGGAATGAAAACTGAATCTAATTTGATCTCTAACCTAACCTAATCTTCATAGGAAAGGTTACCTACGACGTTTTCCACTTTGTATGGCCCGTCGTATAAATGGCAATATTTTGAAATTTTTTTTCCAAAGACATCTCATCGTAGATAGTTCCAGACCAGGACCAAGACCAGGTCTTCCACTTTAATTACCCCCACCTACTGCGAGTCTTTCCATAATGTCTATGGTGCTGAGTTCTCGTGGGGCTGATACCGCTACACGTTCCACCCGTCATTCTCTGTATGGTATCAAAACAATGAAGTATTCGGCGGCTCTGGTACGCTTGTTAAGGTAATTGTACTCTTCAGCCAACAAGCCTTCTAAAGGGTTTTGTTAACAGTTCACCTCACTTCGCAAATCACCACACACTGCCAATGTGAATCACTCTGCTGTGAACATCTGTATTCCGAAGTAACTACGGAGACAGAAGCTGACACCACTGGTAAGGTACGTTTCATTGAATTTTGCGACGGAGCACCTGCCAGTGATTCGACTTACGTTCTCGCCCCCTTGTGTTTTCGAACTTAGGTTTTTTTCGCTTTCGGTTAGGTAGTCGGTAGCTATTATTGTAGTTTCAACCTGACTGGTTATTCGTACGGATAGGATTGCTCTTTATCGTTTGTTGGAAGTCTGTGATCTGCTGCTACCGCGACTTTGTCCTTCATGTACGGTGTTGCCACGATTACGTTCCTAGGTAGAGAGAATTTCCAAGACCTACTCAGTGCTGACAATAGTACCGGTCGGCAGCTGCCTCCGTCGCCAGTCAAGCGTACTCTGATATATCAGCGTTATCGTCTCTTCCGGTCTGTTGGTGGGTCCAGGTGAAGTACTGCTGAGACATCGCAACTGTCTGAGAGCTCCGCCAGTCGGACTGTGTAGCGGGGCAGTCATTAGAGAGCGTCTGAGTCCCTGCCGACTTCCCGGTTCCAGTAATGGGCGACACACCCTCGTCTCAGTTCCGCGAACTCCGGACAATAACTTCCAGCAATCTGACACCAAAGACTCGCCTGTGAAGACACGCCTAATCCGTTCAGCAATTACCGAGGACTAAAATTTACTACTTCATACCAGTCACTAAAATTATGCTGAAAGGAAACCGGTTGGGTTTTGAAGATCATTGCACTGAACTTTTCCCCATTAGAAAGACGAATAGACAAAATTCCGGGTTGTTACAGCTGGCCGATCTGCCTGTCGTCCTGGCGTACGGTGTTCAACGAGAGCGGGAAAAACTAGTGTTCCTACGCAGTGACATGTCTCCAGCCTAAATTTGAATGTGACAGCACCGATCTTCACTGATTTTCGAAATCCTGTGGTTTTTCTAGTGTAACTGATCACTGAAAGTGAATAGTGATCCGCCTCCATCATTCAGTTCTCGTCTACCTAGGCAACCCATCGATGATTTCCATTATTTGGCAGAATTAATATTAATTACTAAATTTAAGAATGAATTTCAAAGAAATTTTGGATAATCAAGCAATAGGCTCCTTATTACGATCGTTGGAATCATCATTCTGTATGTAGTACCTCCCAGAGATGTTAATGGTGAATAAACGTGCATCGTTTGAACAATTGACCATTCAGATGAACCAAGAAATGACAAATCTTGTCTTCTCAACGACCATTCAGTGAAAGTTGCTGCGTATGGTCTCTGCAGCAGGCACCTGGTCCATTCATCCATGCTGACTACTGTTCATCGGCGACGAAGATTGGAATTTGCTCCTCAGTACACCAAATGGACGTTTGCTGAGGGGCGACAGGTAGCCTTTTCATGTTAATCATGTTCTATACTCCATCGGACTAATGGGAGTTGGCGCGTACGGTGTGAAACGTCTGAAGGTAAACACCCTGCAACAATAGTCGGAAAGATACAGGCTGGTGGGCTTTCCCTGGGTGATCACGTCGTTCTGGAAGGCATAATAGATCATCACAAGTATGGGAACATTGTCGCACCTACATGCAGTGTATTTGTCCTCGGGAACGATGGCATCTACCACCAAGGCAATCCAACTTGTCACACAGCGCGCAGTGTGCGTGCGTGGTTCGAAGAGTACCAGAATGGGTTCACCGCACTTCCCCGGCCACAAAACAAATATAGGGCCAACAAAATTAAAATGGTTGCCTCCAGTAGCGGCAAACGTCTTCAAGTCGGATCTGCAAGATCTGCTAAGTTGACCTGAAGGAAGACCTGATAAATGCCTTAATACCCACCGTGCGACAGTGCGAAGAAGAAAACTATTTTACCGTGATAGCTGCAAGCCTGAATGAGTGGGTGATGTTGAAACGTTGAACGTAAACCCAAAATTAGCCAAGTATCTTAGATAATACAAGTTATGGGTTCAAATTTGTTTATGATGTCTAAAAAATTAAATTAGATGATGGTCATCCTCACCAACTTTCTGCAACTCTTCTCACATTTTAGAAAATGGTTAATCCAACAATTTGTAATACTATTGGTACAATTTAGAAGACCCGCTCTCGCACTGAGGAGAAAAAGCAATGAGATACCTCCTAATATCGTGTCGGACCCCCGTTTTCTCGGCGCAGTGTAGCAACTCGACGTGACATAGACTCAACAAGCCGTTGGAAATCAACCGCATAAATACTGAGCCATGCTGGCTCTAAAGGAGTTCACAACTGCTAAAGCGTTGCAGGTGAACGATTCTGTGCACAATGTGACCACTCAATTATGTCCCATAAATGTCTAATGGGATTCATGTCAGGTGATTCGGGGAGCTAAATCATTCACTCGAATTTTCCAGAGTGTTGTTCAAAACAATCCAAACAACTTATCACGGTGACTTGTTTGGCCACATGAAGACCACGAATGGCTGAAAATGATTTCCATCAAACCGATCATAACCATTTCCAATAAATGATCTGTTCAGTTTTACCAGAGGTCTCAGTCTGTTTCACGTAAAGACAGCTCAGACCGTTATGGAACATCTACCAGCTTGCAACCTGAAGAAGAAGAAGAAGAAGAAGAAGAGACAGAGAAAGCCTATGAGCATATCGCAAGAGTAATACAATACGTAAAGGAAGATGAAAATCATGGGGACTGGAATGCAGTTGTAGGGGAAGGAGTGGAAGAACAGATGACAGGAGAATATGGCCTTGGGACAAGGAATGAGAGAGGAGACAGACGAATTGAGTTCTGTAATAATTTCAGCTAGTAACAGCGAATACTCTGTCCAAGAATCACAAGAGGAGGAGGTATACTTTGAAAAGGCTGAGGGATACCGGAAGATTTCACTTAGATTACATTTGTTACTGGTGATTATATAATTTTTGGAACTGGTTGTCACATTCTTAAGGCAAATACATAGCTTGTTCTTCATCAAAATCTTTCCTTTGCTAACCACATGCCTATTAGTAGTTAGAGCCTTCAGTAGTTTGAATCTTTTGTTTAGCTCGCAGTATTGGTGCTTGCGGCATTGCTGTAATTCGGGTAATGAAGATTTTTGTGAGGTAAGTGACTTATGAAATGTATACGATATTGTTAGGATATCTGCTAATTCAGGGTCATTCTTTTGTATTAATTATTTGAAGCCAGGTTATCAATTTTAAAGCTGTCAGATCGCGTTATCCTTGAATATTGTGAGTAATTAATGAATAGGAAAAGTTTGAGCTCTGTTTGTCAGGGAAAATTCTGTAGGTCAGTGCTGAAATGATAAAAATAAGTAAAGAGAGACTAGGCTCAGTACGTTGTTTTACTGAACAGTTAAAGAACACAGTAAGCATTCAGCAGTCTGAGTAAAATCATGTTTAGAAATTTCACCGTCTCAGATATTTCAGTGCAAGTAAACACTATTTTTATTGAGATGTTTCAGGACTAACTCAGCATATAGGCAAGTCAAAACAACCTTCGGTGAAATTAAGAGGAAGGGTGCTCACATTAATAGTGCAGTGGGAATTCCACTGTTAAATGCAGGAGAGAGAGCGGATAGGTGGAAGGAGTACATTGAAGGCCTCTTCGAAGGGGCAGGTTTGTCTGACGTGATAGCTAGATGAAGAAACACGAGTCGATTCAGAAGAGATAGGGGATCCAGCATCAGAATCAGAATTTAAGAGAGCTTTGGAGGACTTAAGATCAAATAAGGCAGAAGCGATGGATAACGCTCCATCAGAATTTCTAAAATCGTTGGGGGAAGTGCCACGATAACGCCTATTTACGTTGAAGTGTAGAATGCTTGAGTCGGGCGACATCCCATCTGACGTTCGGAAAAATATCATACACACAGTACCAAAGAATGCAAGAGCTGACAAATTCTGGCGAATTAACATCCGACTTTAGGAAAAATATCATCCACCCATTTCCGAAGGCTGCAAGAGCTGACCTGACAACTGCGAGAATTATGACACAATCAACGTAACAGCCCATGCACCCAAATTGTTGACAAGAATAATATTCGGAAGAATACAAAAGAAAATTGAGGTTGTGCTAGATGACGATCTGTTTGGCTTTAGAAAAAGTAAAGGCATGAGAGAGAGGCAATTCGGACGTTGCGCGTGATAATGCAAGCAAGACTAAAGAAAAATCAAGATTCGTTCATAAGAGTTGTCGACCTGGAAATGGTGCAAGATGTTCGAAATTCTGAGAAAAATAGGGGTACGCTATATTGAAAGACGGGTAATATGTAGTATGAAGAAGAACCAATTGGAAATAATAAGAGTGGATGACCAAGATCGAAGTTACATTGCGGTCCCTACTTCGTGGGGTCCGCGCCACAGTCGAACCATACCATCAGGTCTTACCAATTAAAGTCGGGACTAGACGAAGGTTTCCCAGTTAGCCGATATGGTGAAGAGCCCCACAGGAGAGACGCTGTAGGCGATATCGTGCTATTAGCAAAGGTATTCGCGTCGATCGTCTGCTGCCATAGGCCATTAACGCCAAATTTCGGCACACTGTCGTAATAGATAGGTTCGTCGTAAGCCCCACATTGCTTTTTGCGGTTATTTCACGCAATATTTCTGGTCTGTTAGCACTGACAACTCTACGCAAATGCCACTGTTCTCTGTCGTTAAGTGAAGGCCGTCGGGCACTGCGTTGTCCATGGTGAGAGGTAATGACTGCCATTCAGCGTTGAAAGTATGTTAATTTCCGTCGTGCGGACATAATCACCTTTTCACAAGAGTCACCTGAGTGCAAATGTCATACCCGCCAACGGACCACCCTTTTATGCCTTATGTACGCTATACTACCCTATTTTCATGTGTGCATTTCGATATACCATGACTTCTGTCACGTTAATGTAAATTGTAGCGCTTCGCACCTCTACAGCTGGCGCGTGTATCTTTTAAATCGTAGCAAAATTCATATTCGAAACTTTCAGCATGTGTGTCTGAAGAAGTGGGCAACACATCATTAGTGTTACGTTTAAATAACATACGCAGCCGGAAAAAACGCCAGACCAAAATGTATTTAATGTAGATCAATAAAATGTATTGAATACATTTGTCTAGGTAAGATATGTGATTAATATTGAAAGATCGCAGGTTAAGGGGGGTAGGGCGTCAAACGGGCCGACTTGGAGCAAGAGAGGCACCACAGGACATTTTAATTTCCACTGTCTATACTTTTATAAATAAATTCATAAAATTTTAACAGCATGACCAGGAAGGATTCAGGATTCATACTCGTAGCAGTTGAAGCTCAAAAACGTAACAAAACACATTTTTTTTACATGTGAAATTTGATCATTGTTTCACTTACTACTGGCTGCATTTGTTGCTATAGGTACACTTTTCTTCCTAAGTAAGAGAGATTCTTCGATGACTTTTACACAGCCAGGATGCGTGGGATAAAAGCGAAAGTGCTCATGCTGTCATATGAAACAGCACCCCAGGTATAGGTCCAGTGCGTCTAGAGAGCAGACAAGTTGGTTGCAGGCCCTCAGCTGGCCTCATTCTAACCAACACAAAGGGGGATCAATGGCAAGGAGGCAGGACCGGGTTTCATTGAAAACACAACAGACCTCAAACCTGTCCTCTAATGAGCTCTCGCTTGACACCACTGAAGTCGCAAATGGTGTTGGTTTGGGGTCAGCGAAATGCAAGCTACAAGGCGTCTGGCTCGGAGCTTTCCTTGAAGTAACTATGTTCTAACAGTTCGTTGTGTCACTGTGGTGCAAACTGTTGTTCAAAGTGCTGTTGCAGATGCAGTATGATGCCCCAGGGCCATACGTCGAACACGATGGCTTTCCCTCTCGGTAGTGCCACATAGCCGTCCTGGGTCCCATCTTCTTGCGATCGTACATTCTCGTGAACGCCTCTGCAAGCAACCATGTGCAGTGGCTACATTCCTGCCAAGTCTTTCTGCAGTATCGCAGAAGGGACATCCAGCTTCTCGTAGTCCTGTTACACGATCACGTTCCAACTCAGAGAGGTGTTTATATAACCTTGACGCCTTAAAACCATTCTTGACCAACATCAATTCACCAAGTCCAATTTCGTAGGTAACTAATCCTTACGACCGTCCTAGCTTGTATTTAAGGCAAACCTCATTTGCGTATACATAGTGGATCTACTAGCACCATTGTTATTCGACTGGCGCGAAATCTGAATAGACATCATCTGCAGACGTAGAAAGACGTCTACCAACTTTCGTTTATGACACACAACTTGTTCTTGGTTCTGTGATTTTTTCCCCGTCAGTCTATATTAGATTTCTGTAATATCGGAAAATGCTGAAAGTGGTTTAGTTTGCGACATTTTAGACTATTATTGCTGACTAGGAAAATTCTGGTTAATCAGTGTCCCATTATGAAAATACTTTTGTCAATTATCGTTAGCTTTAATTTCTAGCAATTCATGAGCATGATTAAAATGTCAGTTCTGCCACGCTGGTTAATCAGTGTTCCATTATGAAAATACTTTTGTCAATTATCGTTAGCTTTAATTTCTAGCAATTCATGAGCATCATTAAAATGTCAGTTCTGCCACGCAAATATGTAAGTCTGTTATCAGAGGTTATTCATTAGTAATAACCAATGTTTGATACTTCCTGTGTGAATCACCTTCCATGTTATCTCTTCTACCCCATGTCAACTAACCGTGTTATATACGCTCCGTTAGCTTTAATCTCACCCCGTGCCTCGTGTCCACACTCCGGCGTCAAAATGAACAGAATCCATAGGGTTCATTTTAACAGTGATTGTCATTTGCATCAACCGTTTGGCAATTCAATGAGAAGCCCTAGAATAAAAAACGGTACGCCACCTTGGGTAAGGTAAGCAATTTGCTTAAGAACTACCACCCAATTTTACGTTCCTGAACGTTCAATGGATTGGAAATAACAGCCAACCAGTTGGAAAATAGTTACTACAAATTTAAAACTGTCTTCTTTAGAAGGGATTGTATTTATAATCACATATTATCTATATCCAATGTTGGAATTATTGCCTGTCTAGTACATATGCGTATTATTCACTTAATCACCATTGAGGATCTTACACGCACAGTTGCCGAGGCGCACCTATTTTTTTGAACATTTAAAAAAATGTAAAATTTTTGCATCACTCTGGAATATTATCAAGGTACTGTGTGGTTATAATTAGACTTCTATTACTTGAGAGGGCCTCCATGAAAAACTAGTGACCGTGTGCCCATGAAACTTTGTAGAAACATTTATTAGGACTTACGGAAGAGAAATAATGAATAAACCATTGAATGAAATACATTTTAATATCCACATGAGAATGTAGCGTTTGTTAATGGCGTGCCAAGCTTACGTTCCAGGTTACAATCGTTGCTCAATGTGACGACCTTCTGCCATCGACGAACCTTCCGTGACGGCGACAACATGCAAGAAGAGGCACCATTTCACAATTGTTCGCCGCACTTTTGGAGCGGTGGGCCATGGAATGTTCAACTGTCACGACACAGCTCGTGCCCTGCTTGAAAATCGAAGATTGCGTCCAGCATTCGCAGCCATGGCACTAATTCTCCAATAATTTGTTGCGCGTTTTGCCGTCGACCTCTCCCAGAAGCAGTTCCAAAATTGACAGATATTTCAAATGATCATGAGCGCCGCTGCGGAAGGACATGCCTTTATACTCGCGAAGAGCAGCATCACCATTGCAGTTGTTGGGATACGAATAAAACCCTACTTACATTTCCCAGACTCATGTTGACTGTCCTTAGCTTTAGTACACCCTGATGCTCATGTTTTAACGCTACATCACCGTACCAGTACCGGTAAGGAATGATGCTAACACTACTAACGATGCAAATCCTCGAGATCACAGTCTCTACACATTCCTATAAAGTTTAACATCCATACGGTATATAATTTTCCGTCTACACTGGCTCAAGTAGCGGAAGGTTAATTATAATCACATTGTAATTCATTAAAGATAACTACATTATCTGAAAATAGTCTGAGTCTGAGATTACTCTTGATATAGCTCATCGTGTTATTAATGTAAAACATAAACAACAATGCTCCCAACATATTTGGATCAGCCAAGCCTGTAGTTACTACCCATACTTCTGTCGGTGACTTATCACCCGACAAAATGCTGCGACCTGCATAACATGTTCCCATCACAGTCACAAATTTTCTTATCTTACAGAATTCTACACTTTTTTAATGGTTCTGAGTCAAATACTTCACGAAAGTCAAGAAATACTGATTTCCTAGGTCCATGGTCATCAGCATGTCATGAGAGAAAAGCGCAAGTTGGTTTTCGCATGTAGATGTTTTCGAAATCCATGCTCCTTGGCATGCAGGAGGCCACTTTGTGCTGTGTATCTCGTTATATTTAGGAAGAAGATACCTTCTAAGACTCTACAACAGAGGGACGGCAGAAAGGTTGGATAGTAGTTTTGTGGATCACATACGACTGGGAACATGTGACCTGTGCCTTCTTCCAACTACTGGTTACCTTTTTTTGTTCAAGGGATGTACATTGTTTCACGCTTAAAATGTACATATATGCATAGATTCTGTATAGGTAGATACATCCTCTGCGGTTGACAACCGTAGTTGTAAATCGGAGCTTGCACCAGCTAAGGTTAGTTACCTCTGAAAGTCATAAATGGAAAGGTGTTTTAGGAGAAAAATACCACCGTTCTGCCAAAAAAGAAAGGTAATGGCTGCATCGATTTCGGTGGGTAGCCAACTAGAAGACACCAATGAATCGGAAAGTTTGCAATCACCCAAATCCACACTGACACCAGAAAAGATGATTCAGCTTAAGCAAATAAATTATATAGCAACACAAAACATCAACTCATTACTTAAGAACGGAAACCTCAAGAACTTGGCAAATAAATTAAATAAATAAAAAAATTTAATAGCAGGGCTCCAAGAAATGAGAAACACGATAGACGACCAGTTCATTTCACAAGGACATATAATTTATAGTGGCAATGCCGGACACAGGTTTCCCCAATTTGCAACAGGATTTATAGTGACTATGGGGATAATAGATTCAGTAACTGATTTTCAAGCAATGTCATCAATTATTGTAACTAAACTTTTGAGACATGAATAAAAGCTGCCCAAATACAAATGCTCATGCTCCTGCAATGAAACAAAATTAACAAAAATAAAGGAAAAGGTAGATAAATTTTGGGACCTTCTCGAACAAATTGTGAACAGAATAAATAAAAGGAGTATAATGACTTCAACGCCCAGCTGGGAAAATAAAGGAAATACAAAGATATCATTGGAAAATGGAGTCTAAGTAACTTTACAAACCAGAACGGTCAAATACTTGTATAACTCTGCAGAGAACATAGCCTGATATCTAAATCAACATACTACAAGAGGAAGCCAAAATTCGTGGAACCACCCAGCCCAAATGAAGGAGACGTAGCAGTTAGACCCTGTCTGTAAAGACAAAAATTCTCACAAGGAAATCTGCAGTGTTAATGTATTGAGAGGAGTGGACACAGGCTCAGAACACTATCTACATCCGAATTCCGCTCCAGCTACTGCCGGGTCTGGGTGCTGACGAGTCCTCTCCAGACCACTACTTCGTTAAAATCAAATTCACCCCATTACCGAGAAAGAATGGAAATACTTAAAAAGCAAGAAGGTGCTATGTATGACCCAGATCAGCTAATTACAATGACAAATACAAACCAATAACATTAAACCATTAACGAACAGACGATCTAAAAGAAATGGAATCAAGTCTCAAGAAACAAGCCGAGAATCTAGATCCCTTCAACTCGCGCAGGAAATATCCATGGTGGACTCCAGAATCTGACAAATTCCTTGAAGAAAGACATCAAGCAGGGTTATAGACTGTGACACACAAACCAAAAGAAAATGCCATCAATCTCAAAAATGACAGGAAAAAATTCACACATAACTTTAGGACAATTCTATAGAGACATAATAAGCTCTAGACAAGCTAATTACCACAAAAACAATTCCAGGAACTACTGCAAAATTTTTGGGAAACATTTACAACAGTACAAGCCCCCTACGCTAATAGTGAAAGATGAAGATGGAAGAATGGCACACAGTAATAAAGAAATTGCTGGAATGATGGAAAAAGCATTTTATAAACTTTTCAATTGTGAAGAATCCAAAGAACGCTTAGACATCAACGTAAATACCCAAATTAAGGCCGAATGTAACAAATTAGACTACCCAGCTTTCCAAGGAGGAGAAAGAGTCCTCAAACACAGGTGTTTGTTGAAATGTGCAAATATTCAAGTGACACAGTCAAGTCCTTCTTACACAACTTTCTAACAAAAATTTGGATAACAGAACAGTTCCCCGGACAGTTGTCCACGGCTGCCATCCACCCACTATACAAGAAAGGGGATAAGAGCAATCCAGTGACTACAGAGGAATCTCTCTCCTGCACCCACAAGCTTTTATCCAAGATCCTACATGGAAGAATCAAGGAACAACTAGAACAGCAGTTAGGGGAATAGCAGGGATGTTTCAGACGACGGAGAAGCTGTGCAGAGCAGATCATTAGTTTAAAATTGGTTATTGCAAACTATAGAAAATGGGACAAACCTCTAGCAAGAACATTTGTAGATTTTAAGAAGGCATATAACTGTCACTACAGATTTCCACTACTAAAAATTTTAAGGAATCTGGGTCTCCATCCAAACCAACACCAATTCGAAAGCGAAATTTAGAGGAGCATTTTCTGAACCATTCCCTATAAAGACAGGCTTAAGACAAAGTGACTGCCTATCATCATTACTGTACAACTGTGCACTGGAGTACATAATGAGAGAATGGTACAGCGATAAACCATAGGTCGTAAGAATTTGAAGTGCTAAAAATGATATAAGTTTGAACAGCTTGTGATTTGCTATGATCTTGCTCTTCTAGCCATCAGTGTGCAGGAAATCGCGTAACAAGTTAAATCACTAGAAAGAATAGCACAGAAATAGGGCCTCAGAATAGCATTTCGAAAAACAGACATTATAGTAACTGGCTCACCACTTGGAAACAAAATTACAATAGGAGAACAAGAAATCAAAATTGCTGATAAATTTAAGTATTTAAGTGAAATCGTACTTACAGTCTAAACTACAAATCACCATGGCAAAACAGAACAATGCAAGTTACATTACCTGAAACTCACACAACAAAACACACAGATACAAAATTAAAATTTTATAAAAGAGTTGCACGAACAGAAATAACTTAGGCAGTTCTATCCGCCTTCAGAACAACTATTACAGCAGAAATTGATTAAACACTAATGACAGAAAGAAGAATAATTAGGACATGCACAAATAAACAGTATCAAGTAAATGGGCATTGGAGAATAGCTTCAAATGAGACAGTATAAAAGAAAAATGAACCAGTAATGAGCACGATCAGAGGAAGAAACGTGCCTCATTATCTGGACATCTGAAAGGAACACCAGAAAACACAATTAATAAGGGAATAATAGAAAAAATGTGGAATTGTGAGAACAACGTTAAACACATAACAGATATTAAGGAAGATGTAAGAGCACTCAAAAGACAGAGAAAACTAGAATACTACAAGATACACAAACCAGATAACGAAGATCAGGAAAAGGGCTACAGGAAGAGCGATCTTAGATGAAGAAAGAAAGAAAATATCTGAACGAATGACGAATTATTGGACAGACATAAAAGCAAAACACTCTTGGTATAATAATAAATTATAATAAATCTTGTATAACCACTGTATTGTTGAACTGTCTTGCTGCATTACTATTGAAGTGTATAGTATTATTGAATAACAACAACTTGTATAAACCCTTGTATAATTTACTGGAGAGGTCCAATGACGGCCATAAAATGAAAATAAGCAAATAAAAAGGGTCAGTTTAGTATGTTGCGATAACATGTGTACCAAAACACTGTAGAGACAAAACGCACATTAAATATGTGGAGACTGCATGTGTGCCACAATGTTATAGTTGAATGTTGAGAGCAGCTAATCTCTTTTGAAGCACTGCTGCAATGTATTGTCGTCTTTATCTCATACAAAACCCAAATAAATTCTAGACATATATGCAGTCCAAACACATTAATGTGACCACCTGTCAAATGCCTGAATAACCACATTTTGCCTCGTGGACGTGAGGGAAGAGAATCTGTGCAACCATGCCAACTCCAGTACCGTGCCAAGCTACGTTTGGTTTCACGTTTGTGGATCCATGATGGTAACAGCCAGATCGTGATGATCCCAAATATTATTTGGTTTAACTTGGGAGGGAGGGGGGGGGGGGGGAGTGGCGTCCAGAGTAGTACAGTAATCTCATCCTCGTGCTATTCGAACCATATACATACAATATGAGCAGTGTGATACGTTGTGTTGTCGTGCTGATAGATGCCACAGCGCCGAGGAAAAACAAACTGCATGTAGACATTATCCCCAAGGTTACATACTTGTGCTTAGCTACTGTTGCTTCCTGAATAACAGGAGCACCCAGGGAATATCATGCTTCAAAAGACATTACCTGCTCATCAACATTCAACACTAACATTCTGGTACATACATATTTAATGTGCTGTTTGTCTCTACAGTACTGTGGTACACATGTAATCGCAACACATTAAACTGACTCTTTTTATTTGCTTATTTTCATTTTATGGCCGTCATTTGACCGCTCTAGTAAATTATACAAGGATTTATACAAGTTGTTGTTATTTTCAGACTATACCGGTCCCTCCTCCAGTCTGGACCCTTCTGACGGTTGTTGCAGGGCCGTACACGTCAAAGGTAATCTGTGCTATGGAACAAAAAGCCTGGTTCATCTGAAAAGGACACCTGTCGCCAATCAGTCAAAGTCCTGTTGCGGTATTGGCGTGCAAATTCAGCCTTCGTCGGCAGTTAACAGCTGTCACCATGAATGTGTAAACCAGGCATTTGATTTGGGGGCCCCTTACACAACAAAGTTCGCTGAACGGTCGTTGACTAGAAACTGTTTGTAACCCCTTGGATCATCTGGGCGGTCAGTTGCTAAACAGTTGTACGTCTACTTGACCGTACACATCTGTGCAGCCGTCATTCACCCGTGTCAGTTATGGTCAGTGATACACCTTGCCTAGCCGCCGGTTTTTGATAGCGCCGTTTTGCCATGCACGCTATGCCTTGAACACGGCAGTACGAATAAGATTAAAAAAAAGTGCCTTTTCGTAAATGCTTTCACCCTTGTCTCGAAAGGCAATGGTCATGCCCTTTTGGAAGTCAGATAAATTGCTCTGTTCCCGCATTAGCGTACCCCCGACCCATTTTGTACACCCTACCCTGCTAACGCTGTCACCTGCCGTTTGTGAATGGTTATTGCACGTTGTCTTCGAACGTAAGCGGCTGTCACGTTAATGTGAGTGGATCGTGTATTCAGACTGTCAGTTAGTACTCAGGCTGTCACGGACGAGACAGGGAATGAAATGGAGGATAGAAAAGCAAAACCAGAAAAGCTTAACTCAGTTCTTAAACGCTCCTTTCAAAATGAAAATGTATCGATATTGCCCCAATTTAACTGTGGTGCCACGGCGATGAATGAAACACATATGAATGTCAGTGGTGAAGACGAACAGTGGTTAGAAGCGGTCCAGATGAGGGCCTGCAACCAACTTGTCTGCGTGCTAGACACACTGGACCTACACTTGTCGTACCGTTTCGTATGACAGCAGGAGCACCCTCGCGGTTATTCCAAGCATCTTGACTGCAAATTTGTACGTCAGTTAGGATCTGTTGTGCTGTCATTCATGAACAGCTTTCCTAGCTGTGTTTTGCAACAGAATAACGGTCACCCAAATACGGCTATTGAAAAACAACATTTACAGCGTGACGACATATTGACTTAACCTGCTCGATTACCTGATCTGTCTCCAATAGAACGCATTTGAGACATCATCCGACGAAAATTCCAGCGACTTCCACAACCACCATTAATCTGCTGTATATTGAACGACCAAGTGCAACAGGCATGGAACTCCATACCACAAACTGATATCAGGCACTTGTATAACTCAACACACGCACCTTTGCATTCATCATTTTGGTGATTACCCTAGCTATTAATGTACCAGCATTTATCATTTTCAATGGCTTATTTCGTGCTCTCATTCACCTGTAATATTGCAGTGTTAGTCACTTACATATGCTAGCTAAAGAAATGTGTTCCCGAAATTTTATTAACATGCATTGAATACTTTTTGGTGTTGCGCTCTTTTTCGACAGTGTATATTATCTAAATGTTATACTAATGACGTCCTCTTCTTAGAAAAATAATTATCATGTTAAAACTACCCATTAGTTTTAGAAATCTCTGTGTTAAATTCCAACTTACAAGCTTTTCAAGTCCTTATTCGCCATAGTTTCTAAGAATAAGTATCTTTCATATGAATAAATTTCACATTGTTTATGATAGGGATTTTCTAACCTGTCCGAGCCCCTTAAACCCTCTAACCGATATGAGGTCTTCCGTTTAGCGATATCTGCGCTTGGTGACAGTGCAGGCCACCTACGGAGAATATTATCGCAGATCCCGGTTAAGCCGTCTGCATGGGGCGAAGCTGTCTAGACTACGTTATACGTTGGACGTAATATCTCGCTGCGGATACCACAAAGACCTTTTTGCAGACTTACCTGCCGCCTCTCTGAGAAAAGCAGACGCGGCTTCCTATAGGCAAGGCACGTCTCATTCTTGCAATTTCTTCTCCTCAAAAACTAGGAGCTGATACAATGACGAGGAACTGTAGCTCCTTGAAGGAATCTTCTACTCTGATGCAAAGAGCTGTCTGGCAACCGCTAAATGCGCAATCGAAGATTCTGTAAAGACTCGAACTCGCTTGTATCAGACAGCGCCAAACTACTAATTACTTTACAAATGAGTTAATGGGTCAAATATTACACGTTAAGCGTGTAAGCGAGTTAAGGTTTAGAAATGGTTTGATATTATGTGTACGGTTTGTTTGAAGTTGTTGCCTGACAGGGTCAGGTTGGAGAGAAGAAATCTACGAAAATGTTAAACTTTAAGGATCTTTTTTTTATTTTGAGTGACTCATTAGCTCCTACCAATTTGTTTTATGTAACAGAAAAATGAACAGGACCTTTTTGTAGGAAATGTAATCAAGCTAAAATTTCTATTGGGATACCCTTCCGCTAGAGGCGAATTATTTAAGAAAAACGCGTTTGCAGGTGACTTTTGCACGTTTCTCTAGAATAATTCGAAAACTATGGCTTCTAGCGAGAACGTCTCGGGTACGGAATTTAGCTGCAGTAAATTTCTTACAAAAAGATACTGTTCATTATTTTCTGCAGGAATAATAGTTTCACGTAGCAAAGGACAGAATATGAAACCATTGCTCGTGATATTTAAAGCAATAGGGCTTGCGTAAAACCCAGATATATAGCAGCTGAATAAAATCAATAGTCCATATCACGACTGCTAAGTGCCCTCATTACCAAACACCGGAGGAAACGTGGGTAATATGCATTCTGTTTCAAGCAGCAGCTAGTTTGTGGTGCATCTCAATGATTATAACGTCACATCTCCTGATCTATGTATCGTACAATGGTATAATTTTGATGTTGCGTTCAGCGTACATCCACCAGGATAGACGTGCGTGTTAAACAACCGCTTCTGGCACGGGGAAATGCGCTTGACGCGGATGGAATCCTCCCGTCCGATTAACGACGAGAGTCGATGTGACGACCATCCTGGATGTGGTTTTTAGGCCGTTTCCGGGCCTCAAAGTTATGAACATAAAATATGCAGCGCAGCTACCGGCAAGCTAAAAGGAAAGAAGAGCCTTGCGCATTGCAGTTCAAGGATATGCAAGTATTCTAAGCAGATCATTCTTTACCTTTTAAGAAACTGTGTTCCACTCTGTGCAATGCAGCGACACACATAATCAGAAAAATGACATCCTTCCATGAGCAGGTGGCGGAAGAATGAGAATTCGCTGCATGGCCTAAGGAAAACTAATCTATAAGAAGCTGTATTGCGAAAACTGAAACACTTTGTCTGACTCTTACAATCATCCTACAAACTTTATCGTTTATGTTAAATTTTAGGCTGACAAGCGATTAATTACTGAAAATGTGAAGGAGTAGTAAATCTATAACCTCTACGTGCAAGCCATGTGAACCGATAACTGGGCTTACTTTAATGTGAATAATGAACTAACTAACATAACCAAAAAAGAAATTATCTATTGTTCACATTACAATTACGCGGAAGCATGCAATACAGCAATAAGTTAACGGTTCACTTTCACTTATCCAATAAATCTTTACTAAATCATGTACCAATATTCACCATTTATTGAATATTTATCTCGGTGCTCTGCAGGCTGTTTCAAGAGTGTTTTCCGCTCTACGCAATACAGCGACACGCGTTATCAGAAAAATGCCATTCTTTCGTGAGGAGATAGTGGTTGAATTTGAACTCGCTAAATGGCCAAAGGAAAACTTACCTATAAAAGTACTAGTACAAAAACTGAAACTCATCGACTGTTTCAATCATCTGAACAAACTTTATCTTTTACAATAAATTTGACCCTGCCAAGCGATTAGTTAATGAAAATCGTAAAGGAGTGATCAGTCTGTAACATCTGAGTGCAATCAACGTCAATTGATAACTTTACTTACTCTCATATCAGCGATGAATCAAATGATCTAAACCCAGTAAACAAAATATTCCACAAAAAATTCCCGTTTTACAAACACATGACAGTGACTTACAAGTAAACTATGTTCAACAAATTTACTGCTTCATCTTCACTCACCCAGTTAATCTTTACAAAATCATATACTAAAATAATCATTCACTGTATCTTCCTCTCTGTGATCTGCATACTGTTTCAAGACTGCTCAGTAGCATAACCAACTGTCGGCCAAACTCACTGGCATAAAACACTTATTGCAACGACAATGCTACTGACAACCCAAGGGCACTGTGTTTGTGTTAACAACCTCTGTGAAGTAACACATCGACTATCGAAAACTACTGTTGGAAGAATGGTTAGCACTCAAATATGAGATCTGACGCATCCAATGGAAACAGAGTTTGCACAACATTTCTGGAATATCAAAAAGAAACTAGAAACCTTACAGTACATTTACGTAAATCGTTGGCGATGTGTCCGACTGTTAAGACCCGGAGCACTCGTACGGTAAAGTAATGAAACCTCCATGGAAACACTTCTCTCTCTTTCTCCATTCCTAATTTTGTTAATTAATGCTTGTGGGCAACACATATTAGTCGGTTACCATTTCGCCGGCCGGAGTGGCCGAGCGGTTCTAGGCGCTACAGTCTGGAACCACGCGAACGCTACGGTCGCAGGTTCGAATCCTGCCTCAGGCATGGATGTGTGTGATGTCCTTAGATTAGCTAGGTCCAAGTAGTTCTAAGTTCTAGGGGACTAATGACCTCAGAAGTTAAGTCCCATAGTGCTCAGAGCCATCATCATCATCTGTTACCATTTCAACCACGCGCACTCCTCTTACGCGTCACACTTCTCAGCTACTCGAAAAACTACGCTTACGTTCCCGCACTTCAATGTCTATCGGTGCAAGGCTGCGTTCTTCGAGTACAAGGTCTACCACGTTATTTGCAGGAAAAATACATTTTCGTGTTACTTGACTAATATTATGACCAGGAACAGTGCCGTACGCAGAAAGGGGCACAGGCTGACAGCTACATACATCCACCTGTCCTAGACAAAAAAAAAAAATCTTCGTATTATCGATTTGCTTTTTGCCTCACCCTGCAGATATATTATTTTAAAGACCGTTATTACAAGAAGGTGACATTTACTCTTGTCCAGAACCATTTGTTTTTAACTCCAACAGCCAACGTCAAAAATCTACTAAAATATCAATACAGAAAATATTCGCAAGAACTTTGCTCGGCAGAGAAATGAAACTTTAAAATCTCTTACAAGTTATTCTCTGTCTGTTAAGTAAATTCTAGGTTGTAGGCCAACACTACAAAATGGCAGCATTAGTATGTATGGACATTAAAACACACAAATTTTCAACAGTCATAGGCTTTATTTCGTAAGAAATTGTGTTTTGCTTTACCCACTACTTTCATGAAACTGATAATAGCTATATGACAAACCCCTCCCCCTCAACAGCTCAGATTCTGGGTGCACTGTAGACCAGGAATGAGAACTGGCGCGCATCACATTTATAAAAGGGGTCTTTGAGATCTCGCAGGTACAAGCACAGGTTTCTTCCCCCATTTCTTCGTTTGGTATGCTGGTGCCACTCCAATTTCCCTTACAAGAATGAGAGAAACTGGACAAAAATATGGGAACACCGCGAGAAATCTATGCTTGAGCGGTAAATACACATGCTAGCCTAACCTGCAGATTGCGCTGTTGTATGAGACTATCATCGATACCCAAGCAAGGTCTTCAATATGTTCCAAGCGTCGTTGGTGGTCAGGACAGTGTTCTGTATAGTTCTGACTGTATTAAGCCGCACTAAGTGCATTCGACCTCGGGAAAATACACTACTGGCCAGTAAAATTGCTACAGCAAGAAGAAATGCAGATGATAAACGGGTATTCATTCGACATGTATTATACTAGAACGGACATGTGATTACATTTTCACGCAATTTAGCTGCATAGATCCTGAGATATCAGTACCCAGAGCAACCACCTCTGGCCGTAATAACGGCCATGATAGGCCTGGGCATTGAGTCAAACAGAGCTTCGAAGGCGTGTACAGGTACAGCTGCCCATGCACCTTCAAAACGATACCACAGTTCATCAGGAGTAGTGTCTGGCGTATTGTGACGAGCCAGTTGCTCGGCCACCATTGGCCAGACGTTTTCAGTTGGTGAGAGATCTGGATAATGTGCTGGCCAGGGCAGCAGTCGAACATTTCCTGTATCCAAAAAGGCCTGTACAGGACCTGCAACATGCAGTCGTGCATTATCCTGCTGAAATATAGGGTTTCGCAGGGATCGAATGAAGGGTAGAGGCTCGGGTCGTAACACATCTGAAATGTAACGTCCACTGTTCAAAGTGCCGTCAATGCGAATAAGAGATGACCGAGACGTATAACAAAAGGCAGCCCATACCATCACGCCGGGTGATACGCCAGTATGGCGATGACGAATGCACGCTTCCAGCGTGCGTTCACCGTCATGTCGTTAAACACGGATGTGACCATCACGATGCTGTAAACCGAACCTGGATTCATCCGAAAAAATGACGTTTTGCCATTCGTGCACCCATGTTCGTCGTTGAGTACACCATCCCAGGCGCTCCTGTCTGTGATGCAGCGTCAAGAGTAACCGCATCCATGGTCTCCGAGCTGATAGTCCATGTTGCTGCAAACGTCGTCGAACTGTTGGTGCAAACGGTTGTTGTCTTGCAAACGTCCCCATCTGTTGACTCAACGATCGAGACGTGGCTGCACGATCCGTTACAGCCATGCGGATAAGATGCCTGTCATCTCGACTGCTAGTGATACGAGGCCGTTGGGATCCAGCACGGCGTTCCATATTACCCTCCTGAACCGGGGGATTCCATACTCTGCAAACAGTCATTGGATCTCGACCAATGCAAGCAGCAATGTCGCGATACAATAATGGCGATAGGCTACAATCCGGCCTTAATCAAAGTCGGAAACGCGACGGTAGGCATTTCTCCTCCTTACACGAGGCATCACAACAACATTTGACCAGGCAACTCCGGTCAACTACTGTTTGTGTATGAGAAATCAGTTGGAAACTTTCATCATGTCAGCACGTTGTAGGTGTCACCACCTGCGCCAACCTTGTGTGAATGCTCTGAGAAGCTAATCATTTACACCTCACAGCATCTTCATCCTGTCGGTTAAATTTCGCGTCTGTAGCAAGCCATCTTCGTGGTGTAGCAATTTTAATGGCCAGTAGTGTAGACACTACCAAGTATCCAGCATGTGTAGACTAATACAGAAAGTATTATGTTTTTAAGCAATTGTCATATAGTCTTCAGTCCCAGCTGCACATTTTTAATTACGTACATGAGATGTTTCGATATTTCTGCATCATCATCACATTTAAGTAGTTGCGTCAGCAGCCCTTATTGTCTGCGACAGAACCTCATATCGGAGTACTCATATTCTAATCTGAGTTCCTAACATAGAGACGATGTGTTGTTCAAGCCTCTGTTTAGACCTGAAGATAATCCAGAGAGATCGTAACATCTCCTGTAATTAAAAATATGCAGCGGAAACTGAAGAATTAATGAGACTTTTTTGAACATCAATAGAATTTCTTGATTCCATCGGGACGAATAAGTCGGCTAAATTTTTTTTTTATTTAGTTAAGTAACAATAACCAGCGGACATCAGAGGCACACAAAATTTTAAAACACTTTTTAAATAATATCAACTTCCATTAAATGAATTCTGATTTTTCACTCGTGGCAATAAGCTTAGCTTGAATATTAAACGGCTATAGCGATTTCAGACCATTCCTGCTGGTAGAAAGCATACAGTCTTTAGAAAACGAACCGACACAAAACTGCGTTTCGACGACGGATTGGTTTGTTATATCAATTATAATGTACGTCTCTTCAAACAGAGGGAGGTCGTATAGATATTTTTTGTTTAGCCGAAGTAGAAAGTACTCTTTCCTAAGCTATGAACTACACGTTTCCGCTAGACAATACTCCCCGTTGCATTACCTGGCATCAATGGTACTTCAATAACGCGAAAGTATACTTTCAGATATATATGTTCCATTTACGTTTACCCGTCACAAATTCCCCTCTCACGTTAACCTCCTCATCTCAGAGTAGTACTTGCACGCTACGTCACGAATTACTTCCTGGATGTTTTCCGATCTCTGTCTTCCCCTAGAGTTTCAACATTTTACTGCCTCCTCTAGAACCATGGACAGTATTCCGTGATGACTAAACGCATGTTCTATATTCCTGTCCCATCAGTGTTTTCCACGTTCCTTTCTTTACCAATTCTTTGAAGAACCTTCTAATTCCTTGCCTTATTAGTCTATCTAATTTTCAACACCCTACTATAGCAACATAGCTGAACTGCTTCGATTCTCTTCTTGTCCGGTTTTCTTACAGTCCATGTTTCACTCTCATACAATGCAGTCCTCGAAATGCAAACTCTGAGGAATTTCTTCCTCAGATTAAGGCCTATGTTTAATACTAGCAGACTTCTCCTGACCAGGATTGCACTTTTTGGCAGTTCTAGTCAGCCTGTTATAGTCTCTTTGCTCTATCCGCTATGGGTAATATTGCCTCCAAGGTAGCAAAATTCCTTACCTTCGTTTACTTCGTGACCACAGTTTTTGATGTTAAGTTTCAACCTATATCGTTTCTGCTACTGATAGTTTTATGTTTTTCCGCATTACTTCCGACCCATATTCTGTACTCATGAGACTGTTCGTTCCATTCAGTAGATCCTGTAGTTTTGATTCACTTTCACTGAAGAGAGAGATGTCGTCAGCGAAATTTATCATTGAGATTCTATCGGCCTGAATTTTAATTTCACTCTTGAACCTTTCTTTTATTTCCGACATTGCTTCTTCGGCGCACAGATTGAACAGTAAGGGAGGAAGGCTACATCACTACATTACATCCTTTTAAATCCGAAAACCTCGTTCATGGTCCTCGATTCTTATTGTTCTCTGTTGGTTCTTGTATGTGTATATTTCCCGTCTTTCCCTTTAACTTACTAGTATCTTTCTCAGAATTTCATATATATTGCACTGCTTTATATTGGCGAACGCTTTTTTCAGTTCGACAAATCCTACGAATATGTGTTGATTTTTCTTAAACCTTGTTTCCATATCAATGTGAACATCAGAACATCTCTGGTGGCATTATGTTTCTTGAAGCCAAACTATTCGTCAGCTAGCAGACTGTCATTTTTCTTTTCCATTCTTCAGTGTACTGTAATTGTCAGCAGTTCGGATGTATGAGCCGTTACGATGATTGTTTTCGCACTTATCTACACTTCTTGGCTTCGGGACAGTGTGGGTGATATTTCTCCGAAACGCAGATGGTTTGGTTTCAGACTTACAGATTGCAATCCCACTTTAATATTCTTTTGGTTACCACTTCCCTCAATGAATCTAGAAATTCCAAATGAATATTATTATCCCTTGTATGTAGTTTGATCGCAAGACTTGCAAAGCCCTATAAATTCTGACTGTAGTGCTCCCTTATGCACCCTATCTGGTCTCTCCTCTGTGTTTAACAGTGGAATCCCATTGCACTCTTAATTTCGAATCCTTTGCTTTCAAATACAGTGAAGGGTGTTTCGATTCTTCTACATGACGGACCAGTCTTCCCGACGATCACGTCTTTTTCGAATTCTTCACTTATTTTCCTATAGGCATTTTGCTTTGTATTCCCTGCTTTTCCTGCAAAAAGGAAATTTTTATACTTTGTTCTGCTGTCACTTCTCGTTTTTCAGTTTATTGTGCAGATAAATACCATTATCACAATTTTTTCGCGTCAGCTGGGGATCAACCGGGTAAACCTTTAATTTTTTTCGCATGGTAGAAGGACACCAGTTAATTGGTGTTACGCCTGAATTCATTGTTTCCATACACAGTAAATATTTTACAAAATGAAACACATATGCAAAATTTATGATTTTTATAGGATTATATTTTCTGTCTTCCTGCTTACGTCACAATAGAAAGGCACTCGATAAGTAGTGAGAACCTTCCATATATCACGCACCTGCGCTATGCAGAAGTCGTTTTTTGATCACAGACGAACAGTCACTGCTAGTCTATGTCTGCGAGTCCGACAAGTATTTTCCAACAAAAAAACTGGGATCTCTCACTGCCGGGCCGCGTGTCGGAAGTCCCGCCAGTTGCAGTGCGTGGCATGCACAACTCTTCTGGATCTCTCATGCAATTTCTAACACAAAATATTGTCGTCTCTTCTTTCGTCCTGGGCAGCACGCCAGAGGACAACTACTCAGAAACTTGTGTATGTGACATGGACGCATTTGACAAGAAACTTTAGAAATAACTTTGAGATAAAAGCACGCACCGAGCATTGGGATGCGTTCACAAGACCGAGAATCGCGGTAGTATCGAAATTACGTTAAATTATGTCCCTTTGTGATGCTTGTTGCTCCGGGATCCATCATGATCGATATCCGTCTGTGCTCGTAATCTATAAATTCATTTGTCTTACAAGCACCTGTTCTCGTTCAAAAGTGTATATTGAGATGGAAAAAATCACGCGCTAGAGATATGCACATATACAAATAGGATAGTAGAGCTCACACAAGGTATAATCGGGCAGTGGATAGGTGGTGCTGTCACTTGTACTCAGTTGATTCATGCGAAATGATTTCCGACGTTATTATGGTCGCATGACGGGAATTAACCGACTTTGAACCCGGAATGGTAGTTGGAGCTAGAGGCATGGTACGTTAAATTTCGTAAATCGTTAGAGAATTCAGTATTCCGAGATCCACAGTGTCAAAAGTGTGCCGAGAATACATCTGAGGCATTAAGTCTCACCACGGTCAACGCAGTGGCCGACGGCCTTTCACTTAACAATTGAAAAGCAGCAGCTCTTTGCGTAAGTTGTCACCGCTAACAGAGAAGCTACAATGCTTGTAATAACCATACAAATCAATGTGGGACGTACGACGAACGTACCCGTTAGGACAGTGCTGCGAAATTTGATGCAAATGAGCTATGACGACCGACGCGAGCACCTTTCCTACTAGCACGACAAGGCCTGCGGCACCTTCCTGGGCTCTGATCATATCGATTGCGCTCTAGACGACTGGAAAGCCTTGACCTGAGTAAATGAGTCCCGATTTCAGTTGGAAAGAGCAGATGGTTGTGTTCGAGTGTGGTGCAGTCCCCACGAACTCACTGACGCAAGTTGTCAGCAAGGCGCTGTGCTAAGTGCTGGTGGATCCAAAATGGTGTGGGCTGTGGCTACATTTGATGGACTGGGACCTCTGGCCTAACTAAACCGATCATTGAATGGAAATGTTTATGCTCCTTGGAGACCACTTGTAACCATTGATGGACTTTATGCTCCCAAACAACGATGGAATTCGTATGGATGACAACGAGTGATGTCGCCAGGCCATACTTATTCGCGATTGGTTTAAAGAACATTCTGGATAACTAGAGTGAATGATCTAGCCATCCAGATCGTCTGACCGTCTGACATGAATTACACTGAACACTTCTGGGACATAATCGAGAGGTCAGTTCGTGCACAAATCCTGTAGCGGCAACAATTTCGCAATTATGAACGACTGTAGAGGCAGCATGGCTCAATATTTCTGTTGGGGCTTCCAGCTAGTTCCTAAGTCTATGTCACGTCGAGTTGTGGCACTACGACGTGTAAAAAGAGGTGTGACACGATATTAGGTGGTATACCAAGAGTGGCCGGCCGCTGTGGCCGAGCGGTTCTAGGTGCTTCAGTCCGAAAGCACCCTGCTGCTACGGTCGCAGGTTCGAATCCTGCCTCGGGCGTGAATAAGTGTGATGTCCTTGGGTTAGTCAGCTTTAAGTAGTTCTAAGTCTAGGGTGTCTAGGTGTTGTGTTGTAGCGGGTTGGGGGAGGTGCTGAGATGCAGAATAATCGTGACGAATGTCTGAGAATCCTCGTAACAGACTGACCTAGAAACACGCCATTTCGATGGACCTCAAGTGTCAGAGTTGGTTCCCAATGTGTCTGTGGGCTGCAAGTTATGATGACGACACCCGGAACCCTGAGGGAGAGCCTAATTTGGACTACACCGCCGGTGGCGTTGGTTGCGTAGAAGAATCTCGTAAAGCGTCTACTGGTTGCAGGGAATGCCTTGGGGGTTGAGGGGGAGTATGAGAGCTGCGGTCTACCAATTACCCTTCCCGATGTGGCGTAGGCTTCTGTACATTGGAGCTCTTGTTGTGGGAGAAAGACCGCGCATGAACGTTCTGTCACTGGGTGCAGACCAGAGCAATTTAAAAACGTCGCCTTACTTAAATCCGCTGGGTGTACTGCAACGAATGTGACTTCTACATTGGCTTACTCGATTATGAAAACGCTAGCAATTTCGACATGGGATGACTGGAGTGACGTACGGTTCCACTGGACAACTCGTCCCCAGAATAGCAACATGTGAGGGCAGATTCTAGGAGCGAAACACCACCAGACAGACTTGAATCAGTGCCTTTGGTTCAGGATGTGAATGATGGTTCTTAGTGTATCGTTTGGTACTTACAACAGGATGTATGCTCCACATTGCGTCAACGATCTCCTCGTCTGTCAAGTTGATATCAGCATCACGGCTCCCACACATTTGTAGCAGGAAGTAGAGAATATAGACATCGAACTTAAGATCTTTGAAAACAGGGGCTTCATTCAAAGCGTTGGCAGCCGCAGCAGTTTTCAGGTCTATCTCGACTCTGTTTCTGCCTAACGGACTAATGTCCACAATGCCATGTTTGAGATGAGAGTTTTAGGGAAGTAATAGCTTGTCTACCGACGTAGGCTTGAGTTTGCCAACGCTTTTACCTAAACGGTCTACAAAGACAATATAGGAGCCTGCTTCTGATAGACTGTAGCAACGGACGACCGCTGCAGTGCCTGTCAATACTTGACTCTGAGAGCGTTCTGAGTGCGTCAGCACTGTTCTATTACTAGAAGAGGGATCTGAACCTGGTAACTCACGCATAGCACAGTCTGGGACAGGAGGTGAGTTGACACGCAGCCGCTAAGGGCTCCACTTTCCTGATGCTGACTTGCAGGTACATTGGCTTCAAGCGTGATGCTGGAAGGGTCGCTGATGTGGCTAACTTGCTGACTAACCTGATGCAACTGTTGTCGTTGTTGGCGATATTGCTGGAGTTGCTGTTGTTGTAGCTGCAGTAGTAGAAACTGTTGCTGTTGAGTCTGTCGTTGGTGCTGAAATTGCAGTTGGTGTTGATGGTGGTGCAGAAGCTGCTATCCAGGTTGATGATGTAATTCCCGTAGTTGTTGGTGGTGTTGGAGAAGCTGTGTATCCGGGACTAGTACTTCGCCGTGCTGCATCACATCGTGGTTGATGGACAACGGTAGATACGGAACATCTCTCGGTGAATGCTGATGGAAGATTTCTAGTGCCGACTCTCAGACCTGTCCCGTATCAGGGCGACCGGCCATTTTACGGCGAAATGTATAGCACTATCACCGCGAACGTGTGCTGAAGAAAACACACTCAATCCGGCATACGCTACACTCTACGGAAGCGATTCTCCTCGAAAACCGACGATATAAGTAGGGTAATAATTGGAAGAGCGCGAAGAATACGAAACACCACACTTGTTCGTGAAACGTAAATGTAACTCGACTTCGTTCAGCGCATCGAGCAATTTTACGCTCGGTGATGGAGCATTGCGTTGGGCATTCAAGAAAATGGGCACTCATTCGAACACCTTCTCTCTTTCTCTCTCTCTCTCTAACACACACACACACACACACACACGCACACACACTCACGCATACTGTAAATCATTAAGGCCTTACAGATGGCGCAGCGTTCGACTGGACGCAGCGTTCGACTGCCGTGCTCGACCGCCCGCCCACTACCTCTACTTGAACGTAACGCCGTAGCGATCAGTGAGACATTTACGTTTCAAGCGGACATTGTACGTAAAGACGGGTAAATCTAATGACCTGGAGGAATGGCAGAAAGGGCCGTGGCCACAGCCATACAGTGTGTGAAGTTGCTTGATTTTTTGGAGGTTCGAGGTGGACTGTTCAATGTGTCAACAACCATTCGTGTAAAACGCATAACCAACAACCACGACGTCAGGACTGCGGTCTGGAAAAGATCCTGACGAGAGAGATTTAGACGACGCGTTTCATGGGTAGTGACTTAAAATCGCTTCCAAACCCGACAGGAATTGCTACAGGCAGTGAATTATGCTTCGTCTTAAACTGCGTGTAATGAACGTTTGAAGTTGGTCTCCGCGCAAGAGGCCATTGCTCACCCCTATCTTTTCCAGACGACAACAGCAAAGTTCATTGGGCTGGAAGAATGTTAAACTGGTTTTCTAAACAATCCCCCACCCAATTACATCTCAATTGGCCTTCAGAGTCACCTGACGTGAACTCCATAGAAAATCTATAGAAAGTGCTAGAGCAGAGTGTAAAACGCCAAATCAGCATTTCCATAATTCGGTGGATTTGCGCGATCAAGTCCTAAGCGAGTGGCTTAACTTGGATGTGACGTACCTGCACAAATTTGTGTACTCGCTTCTTAGCCGAATCCAGGTGATTATCAAGCCCAGGGGCGGAAATTAAACGGTATTAAAAGATGCATGTAATGATGACCTTATAAACAGAGTGCAATACGGATAGCAAAGCGTTCCTTTTTGATATCACAGAACCGTAAACGTGAGTTATTTCACAGCCTCATGTCGACATGCTTTTTAGAGAGTAAAGAAATCGGAATGATTAAACCTAAATTTCTATTACTAATTAGGTGTCTTCGTTAACTATTTGATGAAAAAGATGTAGAACCAATTTTTATGTCCCATATAGGTTATATACTTTAGTGTGAAACAGTATCTCACCAGCAAATCAATCTCCCACGTCACTGATAATGAAAATATTAAAGCAACGACTAAGGTAACAAAAGAAATTTGTTTGCAGCCTTTCTTTCTTTACATGTATGTCTTTAAATAGAGTATACATGAAAGAACGGTTAATTGCTACACTTTGTAAAGAATGAAACATTAAACAAAAGGAATTTATTGTTAACCTTAATATTTGTTGAATAATACTGTCAGAATTAATTTACTTTTAGACTGTCGGTTGATTTCTCGTGAAAATCTGATTCCATAAGGAAAAATCAAGAATTTTCTGTCTGAGCTCGTTGCTACAGCGTATATGCAACTCACCGCGACTCCGATGCGTGTATATAAGCACCGCCTTGTAAGCAAGAAGTTAGTATGGTATTGCTGTCTTTCTACCATGTGTTCTTTAAATATGTAAACGTGAACAATGGCTACATTATCACCAAATAAATCCAAACAGGAGCAACCGAAGGAGAAACAACGGTGTACATCCATTGGAGAACAAAGGGTGTGCCTATTGAAAACCACCATTGTGGAATGGTACGTCAAGTTCCCTCCTGGTCGCAATTCGACACAATATGTTGGTCGATTTGCGAGGCCAGCCTCATTCGTTATGGACAGCAACAAACGGGCACTTGATGATGCGATAAGGGTGGACTGCCGCATAACCATTCGTGCACTAGCAAAGGATCGCGACATCAGCTTCGGTAGAGTGCAACACATTGCCCTGCTGGAGTAGGGCTACCGCAGCCACTAGTTATCTTGGTCATTGAAAGTCGAACAAAACGCAAATTGGTTGGCTGCTTCCAGAACGTCGTAGAATTCTGTGTAGTTTCAGCCTCAGCATTGACAAGACTCATACATGGCTCCTCTTTTAATTAATAATTGCGATAGAGCAACTTTTGAACATTTGTCATTTTTACTGTCGGAGCCAACGATCATCACAGGCAATATTTTCATGGAGTTTTATAGGTTTTATCTACCTATACGATCCAATGTGTGCTCACTATGATGGCTGACTATTGCCTTCTCTTCGTCCTGAATTGGCACGCAAACCACGCTACATCCACGTTTCCATTGGCACGCTTTTTCCTCCTTAAGGCAGACTGACTTCCCTCTTACTCTTCCTGTCCTAATACCACATTTCTATCAACCTAATACATGAGCCAGTAATCATACAATATTTCCACATTGTACAATGCTTGTACAGAAATAGTTCAGTAATACAGATAAATTGTAACAAGATATAAACGAATGTAAGCAGTAAGTTATTTATAAATGATCGAGAATTACGAAAGACATAAAGTGTTGGTGTTGCAGCTTAATTTAAAAGACAACTTCACCTTCAGCACATTCATTGGAACACATCATATTAAGTATAGGAAGTTCTGTCCACGCTTAACGATTCTAACGTTTCTAGGCCCCTAACTAAAATTGATAGATATCGGATGCTACTTCATTTGGTTTAAGGACATCAGGTACTTGGCAGTAAAACGTAATGTTGTATTTAATAAAAATAAATTTCTCTGCTGTACGCCTGTAAAAGGTTACGTAGTAAATTATAATCATCAGACAGAGAAAGTGTAAATTTTCTTATTTTTGCGTACCGTACCCAAACAAATATTCTTTCAACTTAAAACTGTGTGCCGGATCGAGACTCGATCTCGGGACCTTTGCCTTTCGCGGGCAAGTGCTCTACCGACTGTGCTACCCAAGCACAACTCACGCCCCGTCCTCACAGCTGTACTTCTGCCAGTACCTCGTCTCCTACCTTCCAAACTTTATAGAAGCTCTCCTGCGAACCTTGCAGAACAAGCACTCCTGAAGAAAGGATATTGCGGAGACATGGCTTAGCCACAGCCTGGGGGATGTTTCTAGATTGAAATTTTCACTCTACAGCGGAGTGTGCGCTGATATGAAACTTCCTGGCAGATTAAAACTGTGTGCCGGACCGAGACTCGAACTCGGGACCTTTGCCTTTCGCGGGCAAGTGCTCTACCGACTGAGCTACCCAAGCACGACTCACGCCCCGTCCTCACAGCTTTACTTCTGCTAGTACCTCGTCTCCTACCTTCGAAACTTTACAGAAGCCCTCCTGCGAACCTTGTAGAACTAGCACTCCTGAAAGAAAGGATATTGCGGAGACATGGCTTAGCCACTTGCCCGCAAAAGGCAATGGTCCTGAGATCGAGTCTCGGTTCGGCACACAGTTATAATCTGCCAGGAAGTTTCATATCAGCGCACATTCCGCTGTAGAGTGAAAATTTCATTCTAGAAACATCCCCCAGGCTGTGGCTAAGCCATGTCTCTGCAATATCCTTTCTTTCAGGAGTGATAGTTCAGCAAGGTTCGCAGGAGACCTTCTGTAAAGTTTGGAAGGTAGGAGACGAGGTGCTGGCTGAAGTAAAGCTGTGAGGACGGGGCGCGAGTCGTGCTTGGGTAGCTCAGTCGGTAGAGAGCATGCCCGCGAAAGGCAAAGGTTCCGAGTTCGAGTCTCGGTCCGGCACACAGTTTTAATCTGCCAGGAAGTTTCATATCAGCGCACACTCCGCTGTAGAGTGAAAATTTCATTCTAGATTCTTTCAACTTATTATTGTGTAAAATGCAGAGAAGAAAACCTTATCTTAAACACGCTGTATTCTGAGGGCAGTATTTTCCATTGTTCATGGAAACCGGTCGGCCGAATTTGCTTCCCCGGGAGAGGCGAAGTGCAGCGACTCTGTATTTCAGCGAGAATCTCGCAGGGCAACTGTAATGTTCGTTGCTGCAGCGAGTACCTTGATTTGTGTAAGCGCATCGATTAGGCATGGCCGTGTAATTAAGCACGGAATTTAGAGCTCGTATCACTCGCATTTAATGCCATCTTTATGGGTAGATAAGATGGAGGCGCGTGTGCTTTATTAACCTTAACGACCGGCGTCGCCATTATCTGAGCAAACGGTTTCGCATCCGTATAGTTTCGGATGCATCCTCGCGGAGAGAACACTGCGAACATGGCAGCATTAGTTGCTGCAGTTCTGCTCTTGCAAGTCTGTAGTTTATATCCTCGGACTCTTTAATAGCTTTCCTACTCAGTTTCCACCTTCCATCCACTCATCCTCCAACGATTTAGTTTTACTCGATATACGAATCGTATTCGGAAAGTAAAGCCGATTAGGCACGAAATGGAAACCACTGTGAAAATCCGGTGGAGCTTTGCACATATGGCAATGTCTTTAGTGTGCCTGTCAATCGCATCACGTCCCTCTTTTCAGTTCAGAGCGCAGAATGATCACTTAGAAGTGCCTAAAACCACAGTGTCTCCCTCCAACTATGTGGATCTGGTGAGAGATTTCGCCTGAAGCTACGCAGCCAACATAACATAAATGTCATGCGTTTCTTTACTCATGGCAATTTTCAGCCGAATTGTACAGGGGCAATGAAGATGCTCCTGCAGCATTTTCGATGGGAAGTGTTTGACAACACACAGTACAGCCCTTAATTGGATCCCTCAGTTATTCATCTCTGCTCACATGAACCGCTGTCTACGAAGACAACATTTTCGCACAAACAACGGAAGGCAGAGCAGCGTAGAGAATTGGCGGAAAGCACATGCGGCTGCTTTCTGTGACGTGGGTACTTGAAAATTTGTACAACGGCACGACAAATGTCAGCCCGCATCTCGTGGTCGTGCGGTAGCGTTCTCGCTTCCCACGCCCGGGTTCCCGGGTTCGATTCCCGGCGGGGTCAGGGATTTTCTCTGCCTCGTGATGGCTGGGTGTTGTGTGCTGTCCTTAGGTTAGTTAGGTTTAATTAGTTCTAAGTTCTAGGCGACTGATGACCTCAGCAGTTGAGTCGCATAGTGCTCAGAGCCACGACAAATGTCCAAGTCGGAGTGGCGACTATTTAGAGAGTTAGTTGGAAGGTGTGGCTAACTGCCAGGAATAAAAACTTTTGATTTTCATTGTGGTTTTTATTTCGCGACCGATTGGACCTTACTTTCCGAACAGCCATCGTACACTCCTGGAAATTGAAATAAGAACACCGTGAATTCATTGTCCCAGGAAGGGGAAACTTTATTGACACATTCCTGGGGTCAGATACATCACATGATCACACTGACAGAACCACAGGCACATAGACACAGGCAACAGAGCATGCACAATGTCGGCACTAGTACAGTGTATATCCACCTTTCGCAGCAATGCAGGCTGCTATTCTCCCATGGAGACGATCGTAGAGATGCTGGATGTAGTCCTGTGGAACGGCTTGCCATGCCATTTCCACCTGGCGCCTCAGTTGGACCAGCGTTCGTGCTGGACGTGCAGACCGCGTGAGACGACGCTTCATCGAGTCCCAAACATGCTCAATGGGGGACAGATCCGGAGATCTTGCTGGCCAGGGTAGTTGACTTACACCTTCTAGAGCACGTTGGGTGGCACGGGATACATGCGGACGTGCATTGTCCTGTTGGAACAGCAAGTTCCCTTGCCGGTCTAGGAATGGTAGAACGATGGGTTCGATGACGGTTTGGATGTACCGTGCACTATTCAGTGTCCCCTCGACGATCACCAGTGGTGTACGGCCAGTGTAGGAGATCGCTCCCCACACCATGATGCCGGGTGTTGGCCCTGTGTGCCTCGGTCGTATGCAGTCCTGATTGTGGCGCTCACCTGCACGGCGCCAAACACGCATACGACCATCATTGGCACCAAGGCAGAAGCGACTCTCATCGCTGAAGACGACACGTCTCCATTCGTCCCTCCATTCACGCCTGTCGCGACACCACTGGAGGCGGGCTGCATGATGTTGGGGCGTGAGCGGAAGACGGCCTGACGGTGTGCGGGACCGTAGCCCAGCTTCATGGAGACGGTTGCGAATGGTCCTCGCCGATATCCCAGGAGCAACAGTGTCCCTAATTTGCTGGGAAGTGGCGGTGCGGTCCCCTACGGCACTGCGTAGGATCCTACGGTCTTGGCGTGCATCCGTGCGTCGCTGCGGTTCGGTCCCAGGTCTACGGGCACGCGCACCTTCCGCCGACCACTGGCGACAACATCGATGTACTGTGGGGACCTCACGCTCCACGTGTTGAGCAATTCGGCAGTACGTCCACCCGGCCTCCCGCATGCCCACTATACGCCCTCGCTCAAAGTCCGTCAACTGCACATACGGTTCACGTCCACGCTGTCGCGGCATGCTACCAGTGTTAAAGACTGCGATGGAGCTCCGTATGCCACGGCAAACTGGCTGACACCGACGGCGGCGGTGCACAAATGCTGCGCAGCTAGCGCCATTCGACGGCCAACACCGCGGTTCCTGGTGTGTCCGCTGTGCCGTGCGTGTGATCATTGCTTGTACAGCCCTCTCGCAGTGTCCGGAGCAAGTATGGTGGGTCTGACACACCGGTGTCAATGTGTTCTTTTTTCCATTTCCAGGAGTGTATTTATCCAATATATCTCCAACTTACATTGATCTCTTCCTCTCATACAGTGTAATCTTTTATACCCGGCGTTTTCTTCAGTCGAAACTTCCGAGCTGAGAGACCGTGGTCGATGTGTAGAACTGCTTCCTCACGTTGCCTCCCCAGCTAGGAGAGGGGGTGGGGGTGGGGGTGGGGGGAAGGAGACGTCATGCAAAGTAAAGAGGCTACTACTGCTAATGCTTGACGGACTCCCGCATTTGTATAGCGCAAAGAGGGGACTACCGTACGTCACTTGATGCCTATAGTATTACTATCTCCGGATGGCATCATCATTACTGATCAAAAATAATCGATTGTCATCACATTGATGCAAAGTTACAGAAGCATGTAACCTGAAGCAATAATCTCACAGGCAAATATACAGTGCTTCTGGGCACTCCAAATACCTAACTCGACCAAAGAAAGACTGCCGCCACAGATTATCGAAAGAGCCAGCAATATCAATCATCATCGCTAGTGCGTACATAGAATGAGTATCTGTCCCTAGCGAAACGGCTTCATTAATTGCGTCTTCGGTTGACTAGATTCTTCTAAACCCGTACTGTTGAGGGCTCATCCCGTGTAGCACTTAGTGATCTTGTAATATTTTGCACAATTGTTTTTCAAATATCTTGCCGATTACGTTCAACAGACAAATTGGTCAATAGGATTTAGTTGCCACTGGAACTCTATCTTGCCCTTTACTAATTATTACCATTTCTGCGTTATTCCGTGGTGCAGGGGTCCTTCCCTTGCAAGAGACACTCGTTGTACAGATCGCACAAGTAACCATCTAATTGGTCACGTATGGTTTGTATTACTTCGTCGGGGATTCCACCGTTGCTGGAGATAATTTTTTCAGTCTTAAAATTAAATGCCTAATTCCTTCTTCTGCAATGGGGTACAAACGTTTACTGTTCCTACATTCTTCCCATGATATTTCCCGTAACCCAGGCTGTTCATTTGTCTCACACGCTTCACCATCGCTAGGAAGTAGTATTTCCATTAGCAGAGCAGCCGACTATTTCCAACATTCTGTTACCGTCCCATCGTTCCTATGGTGCGTGGATGAGACTGTTGGTGGTCGTATTTTCTGGCAGCCAGTTGTATATGATACGCCTCTACGAATGTCTTCCATCGTTCCATTTTTGGTTTCCACAACTCTTCCTTATAACGTTTATTAGAGTACATGAATCTATGCAACATTCGGATTCTTTCTTCTTGGGTTATGCTGCTCTAGCATAGCGTCCTGGCTCTTCTTGCTTCACGTCTTCTTTTCTGCAGTGTCTCTGTCCAGATGTAAGGTACTCCTTTTGAATTATCTCTGCTACTAGGTATCGATGCCTCCATTGCTCTACGTATAGCCACTGTCAGTTCTTGTGCTTTAACATCTACATTATTATCCAGTGATGGACTTCCTGGACAGTGAAACATTCTTCTTAGTTCTTCGCAGTTAGCGTTCTTGATCTTATTTTTGGGCCGTATGCACACGTTTTCTGTGTCATTTTGGATTTTCCTTCCAGTGATGGTATACCGCATGATACTGTGGTCACTCGATGTCACTCCACTCGGAACCTTCCAGCCTTTCACAAGACGCGCCGCTGCTATATTTACTAAAGTTACGTCAGTATTTGACTTTGTTCCGATCCTCCCTAAGTAGGTTGGCGGATTGCGAGTTTCATTCAATACCTGTGGGTTTAGTTCCATAATAGCTTCTTCTTGTTGTCTTCCGCGGTAATTAGTCAGGCGGCTACGCCACATTACTGACTTCGCATTTGCCTCTGTGGAGTATGCAAGAGCCTTGGCTCGTCCTGTGTGACTAATATCCTTTAGCCTCAGCAGATACTCGTCCATCTCATCACTAAATAGAAAATACATGGAAACGAGGATGCAACTGTCTCTTCCGGTTCCCATTTCCACACAAATCACGAATTCTGAACACTAATGTGATATTTTTGTCACTGTTATGGCCTTGTTAAGTACTATTATCCATTGGGGACGTCTATGGCGTCTTCATCGTCTACTTGTTGTCGTTAGTCGTCTTTCATATGGAGAAAGCAATCGTCCGCTGGTGTGCGAAATCTCTTCTTCCGCCATTTAGGTGACCCTGTTTACGCTGTAGTGCATAAATCCTCATTTCCGATTCTTGTCTGGAATCCCCGGCATTTTGGAAGTCGGGGGCAAAAGCGGCCGTCTGTACAACCAGCCGGCAGCTTTCCATACTCGCCTCCGTTCCTGCGACGTCGGATTTCTGTTGCAGCTGCTCAGAGGGTCGTTCCTCGTTTCACATCTTGGACGCATTGTCTCCCACCTGTGTCGTCATTTGGTACTGTGGAACGTGCAACGGGACTCGTTTTTGAATGCGGCAGGGCACAAATGAGGCATGGTTGCTGTCGCGGGTGGGGCTACACCTTCACCCGTTGGTACTTGAATTATTCTCCTTTGGGAGCACTCTAAACGTACGAGCCCAACCTTGCCATAACCCGAGAAGGTCTTGGGTTGCCAGTCGTAAATAATCGCTATACAACCACCAGTGGGAAGGTAAGATGGGACGTTAAATGAAACAACAAGTTTACAGTTACCAGTCACTGCTTATAAACCTCCACGACACGTTTCAAAAGTTTAAACCTCCATCATCAGGTGGATTTACATTTTTAGTATGAAATTTGTGTACGTGTTGTGTTACGATTTTTTGGAGGAACTTATGGCACTGTCTAGTGGAGAAAGAAAAAACACTACCTCAGAACATGGTTTTGGGTTTCTTTTGACAAAAAATTAAACGTATATCTAACGGTATACATGAAATAAGTAAAACAGAATATCTCCAGCGGTCACAGGTTCCTTTCGCTGCCGTAACACATCACATGTATACTGTCATACTTTGTAAACAAATGTGGCGTCTGGAAACTATTGGGTGCAAGGATCGTATAGTAGAAGAGGAAACATTATCGTAAAATACAAAGAATATACATCGTAACAACTTTATTACACAATAATTTTTTTTTAATGATTAGGAAGTGTTTGTTTTGAGGTGTCGACTACGTGCGTTCGAATAAATACTTCATGTGGTACATAAAACTGATTTTGACAAGTTAAAATAGCATAAATGTTACAAACTTTAAGTACAATAATCATGTTGGCTACAGCGGTGAAACTATACGTAAATAACAATTTTGATTGGGATTAATAGATAGATACGAAAAGCTGGAGGCAGAGGGAGAGAATGAGAAAGTGAGAGGGAGAGAGATGGCGGAAAGAGTGATAGTATGAGAGCAAACTTTACATGACCCCTTTACATGGAAAGGGGTATTTAGATAATATCTGTTACATGTAATAACTGCCTAAACGTGGGAGTAATACATTGGCTAATGCTTTAAAATATGCAGATGGATGTACAATTTGTGCTAGTTGTTGATTTACGTGTAGTTTCAAGCTGACGAGGGTTACAAGCTGTTGGTGTGATGTATGTATGGTAATGTGGTCAACAAAAAATACCACGAATCAGCAATATCCACCCACCTTCATGAAACTAAATACCATGTTAACAGCACAAGTATCAGCATCCCATACATCCAACCAAAAGACAGAAAACTAGACATCCTTGAAACACTCCAAATATACAAACACCAAACAATACAACCTGAATCCATATTAAATGACAAAAATGACAATATTTCAAATTTATCATCTCTGTTTTCAGCAACTGCCGACATCACTAAAATTACACACACACACACACACACACACACAAACACACACACACGTTAATATTTACCATAAATATTTAGTTATGGTACCATTACATCTGGTAAGAGAACAAGAAATTGACTTTATTTACATTTATATCATCACACCAACAGCTTCTACCCCTTGTCAGCTTGGAACTAAAAATACATCAACTACTGGCACAAATTGTACATCCATCTGCATATTTTAAAGCATTAACCAATGTATTACCCCAAACTTTAGGCAGTTATTGCATGTAATCCCTTTCCATATTAAGTTTGCTCTCATACAATCACTCTTTCCACCCTCTCTCTCCCTCTCGCTTTCTCATTCTCTCCCTCCGCCTCCAGACTTTCATATCGATTAATCCCAATCAAAACTGTTATTAATTTATAGTTTTACCGCTGTAGCCAATGTGATTATTGTACTTAAAGTTTGTAACATTTAAGCTATTTTAACTTGTCAAAATCGGTTTTATATACCACATGAAGTATTTACTCCAACGCACGTAGTCGACACCTCAAAACAAACACTTCCAAATCCTTAAAAAAATTAGTTATGTAATGAAGTTGTCAAAGTACTCAGAGGAGCAAACTTGGATTCTGATCACTATCTTTCTAAAATAAAACTCAAAATTATCCCCAAAAGGAAAGATAGAAACAGTAAACCCAAAAGCAGAAGATACGATCCAGAAAAGATAATGAATTCGAAGGAGTTTCCCCTCGCGACTCAAGATATAAGGAACCAAAATTGGGATCAAATTAAGGAAAGCCTACTAACCAAAGCTGAACAAATAGCACCTATAACCAAAATCAAAAAACATGCATGGTGGACAGAGGAATGTGACAATCTTATTGAGCAAAGAAAGAAACCATGGCAACAGATGCAATCTCAGAAAAATGAATATAATAGGCAAAATTTCCTGAGTGTAGGAAAACTAGTGAGTAAAAACCCCAAAAGAATTAAAAAAGCACAAGAAGATCAACTCCTTTTGCAGATCAACGAAGACTTCAACAGAAACAAGACAAGGAGCTTTTACAGAACTTTTAAACAAAAAATAACCAAGTACAGCCCACCGACACTCCAATTACAAGATAAAAATGGTAATATTGCACACAACAACAGGGATAATTGCAAAATTTTGAGGGAATATTTCAGAAACCTTCTCAACGGTAAAGAACCAATTGAAAAAATGGATTTCAGCAACTCAACTTCAACAAGTCCTAACTCAGAACCACCCACCGTCGAGGAACTACAATCAATCATTTTGAATCTCAAAAACTATAAGGCTTCGGGAGAGAACCAAATTACAGCTGAACTGTGGAAAAATGTCAATAGAAATGCCATAGAATCTCTCCAAAACATATTTGAAGAAATATGGAAAACAGAAAGAATTCCGGATGAATGGAAGATGGCCCTCATTCACCCAATTCATAAGAGGGGATCCAGAACAGACCCCAACAATTACAGAGGGATTTCGCTCCTTGACGTAACATACAAAATACTGCCTAAAGTCCTTTTGAACAGAGCAGAACCCCAGCTAGATTGTCAACTTGGAGAATACCAGGCAGGCTTCAGAAAGGGAAGATCCTGCCCGGAACAAATTCTAAACCTCAAAAATCTTACGGCCTACCAAAAATCGAGAGCAAAAGCGTATGTCATCACATTCATTGACTTTCAAAAGGTGTACGACTCCATAGACAGGGAATCTCTAATCTCCATATTAAAAGAATTGAACCTAGACAATAAAACTACAAACCTAATTAGAGAAACCATCACCAGCACATACTCCAAAATTAAATTTATGGGAGAACTCTCAGACCTATTTGAGATAAAAACTGGAGTACGACAAGGTGATGGACTCTCTCCATTGTTATTTAACTGTGCCCTAGAAAAAATAGTAAGAGAATGGAACAAGAAAATCAATAGTGGAATCCGACTAGGAACAAAAAACAAAGGCATCAAGGTTAATTGCCTAGCATTTGCAGATGATATGGCCCTACTAGCTGAAACATGGGAAGAAGCCAAAGAACAGATCCTCGAATTACAGAAACAAGCAGAGAAAATAGGCCTTAAAATTTCTTTTGAAAAAACCAAAATAATCACAAATAAAAAAAAGCCAATGAAATATCTTAAAGTAAGAGACCAAAAGATCGAAATTGTTAAAGAATTCAAATATCTTGGTGAATGGATTAGCTGGAACGCCCTTGAGAAAAAAGCAATAGAATTAAGAAGAAACAAAGTTGAACTAGCCTTTCAGCTTACTAAAAATACTTATAATAAAAAGTCCCTCTCATGGAATTCAAAAATAAAACATTACAACACTGTCATTAAACCAGAAGCGCTATATGCAGCTGAGACATTATCTATCACTAACCATGGCCCAATTGAAAGGCTAGAGATCAAAGAAAGAAAAATATTGAGAAAAAGTTTAGGCCCCAAATTTCATAACGACAAACTAATTCATACCAAAAATGAAACACTCTACAAAACCACAGAAAAACTTTCGGATACAATGAGGAAAAGAAGAATTGAGTTTTATGGGCACATTCTCAGAATGAACCCAAATAGACTTACAAAAAGAATGTTTGACTACTTCAGGAATAAAAAATCCAAACCAAATTGGTTTATCCAAACAGAGAAAGACTTAAGAGAACTACACATCACAGAAAAAATGCTCACAGACAGGACCGCAAAAATGATAAGCAAAGACAGAAAAGAGGGATTCCAGCTCCAAAATAGAAAGAAAAGAACGATTGTCATCTCTGATGAGGAAAGAAAAGCAAGATCAGAAAGAATGAAGCAGTACTGGGCGAAAAGAAAGGCACAGAACACACAGAAGTGATTGATTCAACGTACCCCAAAGTTGGGTGAAACGAAGAAGAAGTTGTTACGATGTATATTCTTTGTTTTTTACGATAATGTTTTCTCTTCTTCTATAAGAGCCTTGCACCCAATAGTTTCCAGACGCCATATTTGTTTTCAAAGTATGACAGTATACATGTGATGTGTTACGACAGTGAAATTAACCTGTGACGACTGGCGGTACTCTGTATTAATTATTTTATGTTTACCGTTACATATACGTTTAATTTTTTGTCAAAAGAAATCCAAAACCAGATTCAGAAATAGTGTTTTGTTTTCTCCACTAGACAGTGCCACAAGTTCCTCCAAAAAATCGTAACACAACACACACACAAATTTCATACTAGCAAATGTAAATCCACCTGGTGATGGAGGTTTAAACCTTTGAAACGTGTCGGCGAGATAAATAAACAGTAACTGGTAATAATAAACTTGTTGTTTCATTTAATGTCAGTAACTGTCACGGTGAAGCTTAACCTAAAATGGTCGCATTAAAGGATGTGACGTGTCTTGTAAGTTCGATTCGAACTTGCCTCACCCCGATAAGGAAGTCTTGCGTCGTAAAAGAGGTCCATATTTTGGTGACATATCTGAGAACTTATCTGTGTCGTTGTAAAGCTTGACCATGACGTCTTATGGAACCTCTAAGGGGAGTTCAAAACTCCTAATAGTGCGGAGTCAACTAACTCCAAACAAATAGCAATATCAAAATAAAAACTTCTGCAGCTATAAGCGGAAAATGATTTCCCTTGAATAAATCGCACAGGCTTCGGACCCACCAGACAGGAAGCTGAAAAGTTCCCAATGAGATAATAAAGTAATGCAAGTCTTCTCGTAAGGAAAAAAAATCTCAAAATATATTTAATATAGTTCCCAGTGTTTAGAAATACTCGAGGATCGTGATGTTTCACAAGGACACGCTGAAACACTTGATCGTATATGCACAACTACTTTTATCTCATTCGCAGTGCGATGTGTTTGTCTTTTGCAGGAAAGTGCTGTACCATTTGAGCTGCAGGTTAGGCAGGAGATCTTGTGTAAAATTTGCTAGGTAGGAACTGAGGCATTGACAGAAGTAATGTTCCCATGTAGCTTAACTGGTCGAGCACGCACCCGTGAAAGGCGTAGGTTCTCGGTTCGAAACCTGGTATCGAACACAGTTTTTATCTGTTTGGGAGTTTCAGTCTGTTGATACGTTGATCGCTAGCAGGCAAAACCTGGGGCACCAATAAGGATAAAATGCGGTGCGAGCATCAGCTACTGTGGCGCCGTAATTCGGGGCTAGTTTACATCAGTACATCACCTGCCTGCTAAGCGTCCGTGCTTATCATTCCGCCTGCTGCTGCTGAAATCGCGGCTCAACTTCCTGCAGGCAACTCTGCTCGTTGATCAGCTGTGACCTCAAAGCCAGCTGCACCCGCAGCCCATCAATAAGAGGTGACGTCGAGCCTTCTCTGAGTACTTTCGCTCTGCACCCCACAGCCCGCTCATGCCAACTATCGTCCACCTGTAACTTCATCTCCAGTGCCCAGCCTGCACCTACACCGCACCACATTGCGCCGCAACATTACTCCAGTAGCCGTGAGAAACCTCGTTCCAGCAGAAAACAGGGACTTCTCTCCAGCACAATGTCGCTGTATCAGCCGCCAGGAACTGTTGCTCCAGCAGCCAGCAGCGGTGACACTCCACAACTCGGCTGTTACAGCCGCTATGGAACTTTCCACTGCAGCATTTCTCCAGCGCCTACAGCCCCAGCAGCGATCAGGGCCGTTGCTCCAGAAGCCACCAGTGATGATCCTCCACAACTGGACGGTACTGCTGCTGTTGATTTTGACTGTGTACCGGTGCCAGTGTGACGTGCGTGGCCAAAATCGCAATGGGCTTTGATTCTACAACTCATAACTGAATAAGGACGGTCTTTCAGTTATTAGACAGACTGTGTCTTACGTTGACCTCCGTGTGTCGTGCTAATAAAGTGTACAGGCAGACTACCTGGGAACTTTCACTCAGTATCTACGTCAATCTTACAACTAACGACACAAAAGGGGACGTTCAGGTCCCTACCACTTCGTCTCAGGGTTGTGTTTTAACGTTCATGCTTAGTCCACAGTCAAATAATTGTCAAGAAAGAATAAAGTCCATTCTCAACTGTCCACTCGAGGGGCCTATTGCTCTTTTGCTGTCAACACTATGGGGACCCGCTTGCCGCAATAGTGCACGTAGCGGCTATTTAAAAGTCTAGTGTTTGCGCAGTCGTCCTAATACTCATTCGGCAGTCAGAGTCCAACTTATCACGCAGACGAGTTACATTTTCGTCTACGTGGCTGGTTGATGGCTATCCCGAGTGAGTACTGTCGGTCACCTCTTCGAGGCCCTCCTTAAACATCTTCAACCTCCTCGTAGGACTGCTGCATGATTTGACTAATATTGGTATAATATGCGAAGAGTTTGGTGCAGAACTTCATGCTATACCGTTGTTCAATCGTTTCCTCCATCGTGCATAGAACGCATCGAAGTAGATTGCTTGAGGTTCTGGAAGAGCACTTTGGGGACCGTTCTGGCTCGGGGGTACCCAGAGGCCACTGACACAGGCCTCGATTGGCCGCCATGTTCTCCGTATCTCAACACATGGACTCCGTTTTGTGGTACTACAGCAATAACCCCAAATATCTTCTGGTAAACCTTGCGGGATGTAAGGTCGTGGTCCATGAAACTCTTCAGCTCCTAACGTTTCGTCCAGTGCTTCGCTGGACATCTTCAGAGGGGTGTTTCTCCTCCGGTGAGTCTTGCCGACTCGTGAGCTGAAGAGTTTCATGGACCACGACCTTACATCCCGCAAGGTTTACCAGAAGATATTTCATCCGGTCGTGAAAGCCTTCATACTATGAATAACCCCAAAACCATTGCTGAGCTGAAAACAGCCATTCAGGAGGTCATCGATAGCATCGATGTTTCAAAACTTCAGCGGGTCGTCCAGAATTTCGCTATTCGTCTGCACTACTTAATCGCCAATGACGGCAAGCATATCGAACCTGTCATAACCTAAATCCGAATAAAAATTACAATTGAAGCAAATGAGCCCTCGGTCGATATTATTTTTAGTCCTATAGACAAGGTTTCAACGCTCCTAAGAGAGGAATTGTGCAAAATCAGCTGTACTGATGCAACCACTGCTCGGAGCACACTGACCTTCCCCCCCCCCCCCCCCCCCCCCAACCCTCACAGGCTTCCACTACCACCCGCAAGCAGTCCGAATTGTTGGCACAACAAAACTACCTGCCTGCTTACTCCGACAGAGAACGATACTGCCCGTGCCTGCGCGGACAGGGGACTGTGACGAGTCCACCAGACTGGTGGTGGGCGTTTGCAGCTGACGCCCTGAGGACGGTTACACGACACAGGAGGTCGAGGGGTCGGGGCCTCGCGGAGTCGCACTGCGGAGCGGAGCGGCTGGCGCCGACAGCCCACAGCCGGCGTGACTAACGGCCGCGGCACTCACCTCTCTGACACCGAGCGCCGACACCGGAGCCAGCTGCTGCCGCTGCGCACCTCGCCACCAGGGGGAGGGAATCACCTAACCGTACCCGTAACAACGACTGCTCACACTTAGACGAGCGACAGATTATCACGTCTCACCTCCATCACACACAGAGACATAAATGTGGAACGTGAATCGTCAGAGCTCCAGCAACAATTTTCAGAACTTCTCGAAATATGTGATACATTCTCGCCACACGCGCGAACAACTGGACGGGGTAGTGTTTTTAAGTATGACCAAGGCGTAAACGCTGCGTTTTCTTTGCTTAAAGGCAACTGCAAGCCGACAAACCAATGTTAGTACATGACGAATTACGCAACAACATAAACAACTGGTCATTAAAATCCCTACACCAAGAAGAAATGCAGATGATAAACGGGTATTCATTGGACAAATACATTATACTACAACTGACATGTGATTACATTTTCACGCAATTTCGGTGCATAGATCCTGAGAAATAAGTACCCAGAACAACCACCTCTGCCCGTAATAACGGCCTTGATACGCCTGGGCATTGAGTCAAACAGAGCTTTGGTGGCGTGTACAGGTACAGCTGCCAACGCAGCTTCAGTACGATACCACAGTTAATCAAGAGTAGTGACTGGCGTATTGTGACGAGCCAGTTGACCAGACGTTTTCAGTTGGTGAGAGATCTGGAGAATGTGCTGGCCAGGGCAGCAGTCGAACATTATCTCTATCCGAAAAGGCCCGTACAAGACCTGCAACATGCGGTCATGCATTATCCTGTTGAAATGTAGGGTTTCGCATGGATCGAATGAAGGGTAGAGCCACAGGTCTTAACACATCTGAAATGTAACGTCCACTGTTCAAAGTGCCGTCAATGCGAACAAGAGTTGACCGAGACGTGTAGCCAATATCACCCCATACTATCACACTGGGCGATACGCCAGTATGGCGATGACGAATACACGCTTCCAATGTGCGTTCACCGCGATGTCGCCATACACGGATGCGACCATCATGATGCTGTAAACAGAACCTGGAGTCATCCGAAAAAAATGACGTTTTGCCATTCGTGCACCCAGGTTCGTCATTGAATACACCATCGCAGGCGCTCCTGTCTGTAATGCAGCGTTAAGGGTAACCGCAGCCATGGACTCCGAGCTGATAGTCCATGCTGCTGCAAACGTCGTCGAACTGTTGGTGCAGATGGTTGTTGTCTTGCAAACGTCCCATCAGTTGACTCAGGGATCGAGACGTGGCTGCACGATACATTTCAGCCATGTCATCTCGACTGCTACTGATACGAGGCCGTTGGGATTCCGCACGGCGTTCCGTATTATCCCCCTGAACCCCCGGACTCCATATTCTGCTAACAGTCATTGGATCTCGACAATGGGAGCAGCAATGTCGGGATACGATAAACCGCAAACGCGATAGGCTACAATCCGACCTTTATCAAAGTTGGAAACGTGATGGTACGCATTTCTCCTCCTTACACGAGGCATCACAACAACGTTTCACCAGAGAACGCTGGTCAACTGCTGTTTGCGTATGAGAAATCGGTTGGAAACTTTCCTCATGTCAGCACGTTGTAGGTGTCGCCACCGGCGCCAACCTTCTGTCAATGCTCTGAAAAGCAAATCACTTGCATATCACAGCTTCTTCTTCCTGTCGGTTAAATTTCGCGTCTGTAGCACGTCATCTTCGTGGTGTAGCAATTTTAATGGCAAGTAGTCTAGTACACACAGCATCTGTATATACAACACTAACACGATTCCCAGCAATGCTTCATAGTATGTATGTCCGCTTTTTCATATTTGTTAATAACAGCCGCTGATACAGTTGCGGATGACATGCTGTACGTCGAACAATCGGGCACAAAATACAAACTATAAGCCGTCAAAAACAGCAAAAAACGTACAGACCATGCTATGTCTTAATGTATACAAGGTGTTATAAAAATCCACAGAATGCAATATATGGACCTACACAGTACAAATGTAATAATGTTTTGTAATGTTTATTACAATGCTTATTTTGCAAGTTTTAGAATAATGAAAAAATCGCTGATGATGGCGATATACTCGCCGAAATTAATTTGGGAATTAAAACAAATAAAACAAAAGCGTGTAAGTAGGCTGTTTAGGTTTTTATGTTGGTAACGACTCATAGCGCTCTGTATCAAAATCACTGACTGTGCTGTGTGCAGTCTGTGGCTGGTTGGCATTGTAATATTCGCTATTGTAGTGTTGGGCAGTAGGATGGAAACAGCGCGTAGCGTTACGCAGTTGGAGGTGAGCCGCCAGCAGTGGTGGACGTGGAGAGAGAGAGTTGCCAGAATTTTGAGAGGTTGCTATAAGCGGACGACCTGGACGTGTGTCCGCCAGAAACAGGGAATCTGTAAAGACGGATGTCATGAAATGATAGATATGTATGTGATGACTTTTGAACACTATTAAGGTAAATACATTGTTCGTTCTCTATCAAAATCTTTCATTTGCTAACTATGCCTATCAGTAGTTAGTGCCTTCAGTAGCTAGAATCTTTTATTTAGCTGGCAGTTATGGCACTCGCTGTATTGCAGTAGTTCGAGTAACGAAAATTTTTGTGAGTGATTCATGAAAGCTATAGGTTATTGTAAGTCAGGGCCATTCTTTTGTAGGGATTATTGAAAGTCAGATTGCGTTGCGTTAGAAAAAATATTGTGTGTCAGTTTAGTGATGATCAGAATAAGTAAAGAGAGAAACGTCTGAGTACGTTCAGTTTTGCTCAGGTGTTTGAAAACCAAATAACGTAGAAGTTTACAAGCAAAGGCATTCATAATTTTCTAAGGGAACGTTACAAGCGTTTTGCATCAAAGTGGACCCACAATCCCATATTGTTGCTCTCCCGTGAGACATACAGATTTTGTTTTTTATTCATTCATTATTGGGCCTACCACAGTTCACAGTGATTGTTAGTCAGTGTACCAACAGTTAGCTCAAGTTGCACCTAGGGTTGACACGTGTCTGTCTTTAGTCGAACACGCAGTGCTTTTAACAGTCTTGACCGGTTTCTCAGTGCGGAGAATACTATAAGGAGGAGCCAGCAGATATACCATAACGTCATGAAATATCAACCAGTACTATTCTTGATAAAAATAACAAAAATAAATACTAATGTTGAATGACAGTAAATTATTTCATCAGAGGCAGAATGTCACGAATTTCGCGGAATATGAAAAGAAGACTTCTCCATAAAATTACTTTTAGGCTCATGAAAAGTGGCGGTTGTATTTTAAATCACATTATCATCAAGAACCCCCCCCCCCCTCCCCATGAACCATGGACTTTGCAGTTGCTGGGGAGGCTTGCGTGCCTCAGCGATACAGATAGCCGTACCGTAGGTGCAACCAGACAAGCGTGTGGTTCCTGAAGAGGGGCAGCAGCCTTTTCAATAGTTGCAGGGGCAGCAGTCTGGATGATTGACTGATCTGGCCTTGTAACAGTAACCAAAGCAGACTTGCTGAGCTGGTACTGCGAACGGCTGAAAGCAAGGGGAAACTACGGCCGTAATTTTTCCCGAGGGCATGCAGCTTTACTGTATGGTTATATGATGATGGCGTCCTCTTGGGTAAAACATTCCCGAGGTAAAATAGTCCCCCATTCGGATCTCCGGGAGGGGGGGGGGGACTACTCAAGAGGATGTCATTATAAGGAGAAAGAAAACTGGCATTCTACGGATCGGAGCGTGAAATGTCAGATCCCTTAATCGGGCAGGTAGGTTAGAAAATTTAAAAACGGAAATGGATAGGTTAAAGTTAGATATAGTGGGAATTAGTGAGGTTCGGTGGCAGGAGGAACAAGACTTCTGGTCAGGTGACTACAGGGCTATAAACACAAAATCAAATAGAGGTAATGCAGGAGTAGCTTTAATAAGGAATAGGAAAATAGGAATGCGGGTAAGCTACGACAAACAGCATAGTGAACGCATTATTGTGGCCAAGATAGATACGAAGCCCACGCCTATCGCAGTAGTACAAGTTTGTATGCCTACTAGCTCTGCAGATGACGAAGAAATTGAAGAAATGTATGATGAAATAAAAGAAATTATTCAGATAGTGATGGGAGATGAAAATTTAATAGTCATGGGTGACTGGAATTCGTCAGTAGGAAAAGGGAGAGAAGGAAACATAGTAGGTGAATGTGGATTAGGGGTAACGAACGAAAGAGGAAGCCGCCTGGTGGAATTCTGCACAGAGCACAACCTAATCATAGCTAATACTTGGTTCAAGAATCATAAAAGAAGATTGTATACATGGAAGAAGTCTGGAGATACTGACAGGTTTCAGATAGATTATATAATGGTAAGACAGAGATTTAGGAACCAGATTTTAAATTGTAAGACTTTTCCAGGGGCAGACGTGGACTCTGACCACAATCTATTGGTTATGAACTGTACATTAAAACTGAAGAAACTGCAAAAAGGTGGGAATTTAAGGAGATGGGACCCGGATGAACTGTCTAAACCAGCGGTAGTACAGAGTTTCAGGGAGAGCATAGGAGAACAATTGACAAGAATGGGGGAAAGAATACAGTAGAAGAAGAATGGGTAGCTTTGAGGGATGAAGTGGTGAAGGCAGCAGAGGATCATGTAGGTAAAAAGACGAGGGCTAGTAGAAACCCTTGGGTAACAGAAGACATATTGAATTTAATTGATGAAAGGAGAAAATATAAAAATGCAGTAAATGAAGCAGGCAAAAAAGAATACAAACGTCTCAAAAATGAGATCGACAGGAAGTGCAAACTGGCTAAGCAGGGATGGCTAGAGGACAAATGTAGAGGCTTATCTCACTAAGGGTAAGATAGATACTGCCTACAGGAAAATTAAATAGACCTTTGGAGAAAAGAGAACCACTTGTATGAATATCAAGAGCTCAGATGGAAACCCAGTTCTAAGCAAAGAAGGGAAAGCAGAAAGGTAGAAGGAGTATATAGAGGGTCTATACAAGGGCGATGTACTAGAGGACAGTATTATGGAAATGGAAAAGGATGTAGATGAAGATGAAATGGGGGATATGATACTGCGTGAAGTGTGTGACAGAGCACTGAAAGACCTGAGTCGAAACAAGGCCCCGGGAGTAGACAACTTTCCATTAGAACTACTGACAGCCTTGGGAGAACCAGTCCTGACAAAACTCTACCATCTGGTGAGCCAGATATATGAGACAGGCGAAATACCCTCAGACTTCAAGAAGAATATAATAATTCCAATCCCAAAGAAAGCAGGTGTTAACAGATGTAAAAATTACCGAACTATCAGTTTAATATGTCACGGCTGCAAAATACTAACGCGAATTCTTTACAGACGAATGGAAAAACTAGTACAAGCCGACCTCGGGGAAGATCAGTTTGGATTCCGTAGAAATATTGGAAAACGTGAGGCAACCCTACGACTTATCCTAGAAGCTAGATTAAGGAAAGGCAAACCTACGTTTCTAGCATTTGTAGACTTAGAGAAAGCTTTTGACAATGTTGACTGGAATACTCTCTTTCAAATTCTGAAGGTGGCAGGGGTTAAATGCAGGGAGCGAAAAGCTATTTACAATTTGTACAGAAACCAGATAGCACGTATAAGAGTCGTGGGACATGAAAGGGAAACAGTGGTTGGGATGGGAGTGAGACTGGGTTGTAGCCTCTCCCCGATGTTATTCAATCTCTATATTGAGCAAGCAGTGAAGGAAAAAAAAAGAAAAATTCGGAGTAGGTATTAAAATTCATGGAGAAGAAATAAAACTTTGAGGTTCGCCGATGACATTGTAATTCTGTCAGAGACAGCAAAGGACTTGGAAGAGCAGTTGAAGGGAATGGATTGTGCCTTTAGAGGAGGATATAAGATGAACATCAACAAAAGCAAAACAAGGATAATGGAATGTAGTCGAATTAAGTCGGGTGATGCTGAGGGAATTAGATTATGAAATGAGACACTTAAAGTAGTAAAGGAGTTTTGCTATTTGGGGGGCTAAATAACTGATGATGGTCGGAGTAGAGAGGATATAAAATGTAGACTGGCAATGGCAAGGAAAGCATTTCTGAAGAAGAGAAATTTGTTAACATCGAGTATAGGTTTAAGTGTCAGGAATTCGTTTCTGAAAGTATTTGTATGGAGTGTAGCCATGTATGGAAGTGAAACATGGACGATAAATAGTTTGGACAAGAAGAGAATAGATGCTTTAGAAATGTGGTGCTACAGAAGAATGCTGAAGATTAGATGGGTAGATCGCATAACTAATGAGGAAGTATTGAATTGGATCGAGGAGAAGAGAAGTTTGTGGCACAACTTGACCAGAAGAAGGGATCGGTTGGTGGGACATGTTCTGAGGCATCAAGTGATCAGCAGTTTAGAATTGGAGGGCAGCGTGGAGGGTAAAAATCGTAGAGGGAGACCAAGAGATGAATACACTAAGCAGATTCAGAAGGATGTAGGTTGCAGTAGGTACTGGGAGATGAAGAAGCTTGCACAGGATAGAGTAGCATGGAGAGCTGCATCAAACCAGTCTCAGGACTGAAGACCACAACAACAACAACAACAATCATCGAGAATTTTATTCGGAGTTATGAGAAATGACAGAATATTACTTTGCACTTCTAGAAAGTAATGCCTAAGTCGAAAAGCTGTTATCCTTCAAAATAGCCATTGGACAAAGGAGCAACTCTCCGAAATAAAACACATTCATTGTCACTCCTGCCGATCCGATGCACTAAGAGTCATGCTTTCACTATCCTTTCGATACTGACGTGTTAGGCTTAGTAATGATGTTGTTAACGCAGTGCGTAAGTACAAACTGCTGTGTAAGCATGGTGGTTGCTCATCAAGTGAAACCAGTTAACATTTAGATGTAATTTCATTGCATTGCTATCAAGAATACTGAAAGTTAGAACAAACAATAAAGATAGTTGTGTCTCGAATATTCGTAAATATTTTAATGGTTCAGATGGCTCTGAGCACTATGCGACTTAACTTCTGAGGTCATCAGTCCCCTAGAACTTAGAAATACATAAACCTAACTAATCTAAGGACATCACACACATCCACGCCCGAGGTAGGATTCGAACCTGCGACCGTAGCGGTCGTGCGGTTGCAGACTGTAGCGCCTAGAACCGCTTTGCCACCCCGGCCGGCTAAATATTTTAGCATTACCGATTAATTTCTGCGTTTCAACATACATTTTTCTTTTTAAATGTCCATCAGAAACCGAAGACAAACCATAGTAAAGGCACACAATTACGATTATTCACTTTGCTTTCAGGTAAACGTTTCAATACATCTTCTGATGAGTAGCATTCAGCGAAGGATTTGAAATATCCACTTCAAAATCATAATTTACGCTGTGTCAGGTTCTTCTCCCTGTTGCAGTTGTCGATAATCACTGAGCCGTGCGCGGCTTGCGTTTATCCCATTTATTGTTTGTCATATTCTATTGCGGTACTGCCGCCTCGTTTTCTTATTCCATTTACTGGCGTCACTAACTTCCTGCCTTACTTGCCCGTGAGCGGCAACAGCAGCGCGTATCGATAAGTGCACTGTCGTACCATCTCTGGAGCGACCGGTAGTATTTCCGGGTCGTCGTGTGTCTGGTAGTCAGTTGGAGACGGACCAGCAGTGCAGCCGGGACGCAGCAGCAGTGAAGTCGGGGGATGGAGTGCCGCTGAGGCGCGGACAGCCAGTGCTCGCCGACTGCTGGCGACACACATGAACTGTCCGACGGAGGGAGACTGGAGCGGGACGACCGTTGGTTGATCGTTCGGTTAGTCGTCTCATCGGCCGACGTATATTTGGTCCTTTCACTGTTTCCGGGCCAGGGCAGTTGGTCTGTTGGCATGGAGCAGTGAGGAGATCTCCACGGTGCCTAGTTAGGGCGGGGGTCGCTGTCGGCGTCTATTCGCGGTCGGAGTGTGTGTTGCTGTTCCCATTACTACGAGGTCCGTGGCTAACCGATCCTGGACACGAAAGCTGAGTTCTGACTTAATCTACCAGCGAGTCACGACTGTTCACATTGTGTCGTTTGGATTTCGTTGCCGGTTGTTGGGACATTCCCGCGAGCAACAACGTATGTTTACAAGCTGGCACATTTTATCCACTCTCCGATGGAGTTTAACGGTACTTGGTTATTTTGAATTGAAGTGCACCAGCGGAATTTTCTGCCCTGTGGACGTTAACATTCCGGTTACCTGCCCTGGTCGTTGACGTAAATTCAGGTAGTGTATTTTCCTCATCGTGTTGTTGCTGTCCAGCACGGTGTGTAGTTTGACAGCTCAGTGCATAATTGGTTGTTGGCGCCAATACCTTCTACGTTGTTCCATTGAACTCCCTGTTGTGTGCTGGTCGGATGGAGCGGAAGGTTGACCGTCTGTCAGTTGGGTTGTCGTTGGATCGAGAATGGTTGGGCCGAATGCCTGTCTCACCTAAGCGAGCGTAAGTCTTTTGAATTCCAGGCCGACCCTCAGAAATTCTGATTTGGGCCTCCAGCCTTATTTAACCCTAGGACGCCCAAGACTTTTTTCGAACTTGGATGCCCATGAGGGAGGGGGGGGGGGGGGGGAGGTTCGGCGAGCCTACAGGTATTTAATATGTTTACTGACGAAAAATTACAACTTTCAAAATGGTTTATGTATTTTAACTAAGGCATGGGTTTATAAATGTTGTTAATTGACATAAATATTGTATTCAGTGAATAAAACATTGACATATTACAATACAAAATACAGATGTTTTCATATACAATAGACTACTCTGAGTCCTCAACTACAAGACAAGAGACACACTTTACAATTTTTTTTCTGAATGTGTGTTACACACATGTATATGACAGTGTCCACAATACTGTTTTGGTTTACTTAGATTGTTGTACTTCTGCTTCTTTGTTTTAGCTTTTCTTACACAAATATGGCACCGAACTTTCCCTGTAGGAGGCTGACGTGCTTCTGTTGTCACTTCTTTGATTTTCTTTTGTAGAATAGTCTCCATTGATTGAACAATTTGGTTAGATAACCCTCTTGCATTGGCAGTTCTTTCTTCTACCTGCAATTTCACTAGTTCCATCCCAGCTTGCAGAAGATAGAGTTTCCGTTTGTTGTGTTTCTTGTGTGTATCAATTCCACCTTTAGTGGAATTATAATATGCATTTATCTCGGTTTTATTCTTCTCACCTCTAACAGTGAATTTATCTTGGTGCATTGTTGACGACATCAGTAAGTTTTTACTTGGTTTCGTTTTTGCTGTGTAGGACACCAAAGTTTTTGGAGGCCTACGTATTGGGAACTGCACTAGCTCACTGCAAGTTTACAAGATAAATAAGAGCTGACTGACGTCAACAATCACTTCCTCTGAAAGTAAACGATTGTTGTGAATATCAAGAATACTAACCAACAAGAAACTAACATGCATTGTTGTAGAATGAGACATACGAAATCCTACTAAGGGAAATTTTCTATAGCATGGAAGCCTAAGGGGGGCTTTGTTGGACCCATAATAAGTTTAGTTAGTTTTTCTTTCAAAGCAGGAATTTTCTATAAAATATTTTGACACTAACATTTCATAAAATAGCCAACAAACAATAACTCAAGGGGAGTGGCTCTGAGCACTACGGGACTTAACATCTATGGTCAACAGTCCCCTAGAACTTAGAACTACTTAAACCTAACCAACCTAAGGACATCACACAACACCCAGTCATCACGAGGCATAGAAAGTCCCTGACCCCGCCGGGAATCGAACCCGGGAACCCGGGCGCGGGAAGCGAGAACGCTACCGCACGACCACGAGCTGCGGACTAACTCAAAGGGAGTATGCAGTATGAAAGTTACTTGGGCAAAAGCAGGGGACATAAAAAAATTGTGGGTTCAACGAACCCCCCCCCCCCCCCTTAGGCGTCTAGGGCTAAGAACTGTTTTACATAAAGTCTTTGGCATTTTTAAAATTAATGTTATTAAGTCATAAGTGTTGGGCCTTCAGCCGGTTTTGAATTTAAGTTGTTTTGCTCTTAGAGTATCACATTCTTTGGGCCTTCAGCCTAATTAAGGAACTGTTTTAATATAAGGCTTTGCCTTTTAAATTTCTGATTTTCGTTGAGCTTTCAGTTATTGGGTTTCCGCCGTTTTAAATTAAAGTGATCTTGCCCTTAAGGCATGAGATTGTACGGCACATTCATCCGATAATTAGGTTCCTAAACTAAAGCTGTGTTTTTCTTTAATTTCTTGGCTCTAGCGATGTTTGATCAAATAAAAGGTTGTATGTTCGAGTGTAATTGACAGCCGCTTATTTTGGCCCATTTCCTTAGCTTAAACTACCTGTTCTGTCCTGCAGATTTAGCAGGGCGTCTCGATCACTTTTGCATCATTTGTTCCGTGATATTACTCATGGAGCGCTCTTTAGTCGACTGAAAAACTCTCGGCACTCCGCGTCAAACGCAGTTATACACCTTATTTGATTTCTCATCCCATCCATTACTCTTATATAAATGAACTTTATTTCGTTTCCATTGTAGTATCTTGTTTATAGAGTTCCAAGCTATTCGTTCCTAACTAATTTCCATTTGTGACGAAATGCAGTTGAGGAAAGACAGAAAATTACTTTGCGTCTGTTCATGAAACATTCTATATCCTCTCAGAATGGAGTATACCTCGCCACAGGCAGAAAGTTTTAATTACGATAACAATGGAATAAGGTTGCTAAATTTTTGTTCCCTTGCAAGTACCTTTCTGTATTCCCGGTGCACACTGAAATATCTGCACTGTAGTTCCACAGCACGCCGCTAGAAGGACCGCAACATAAAGCGAAGAATGTTGCTGTAGTTCGTTTTTGGCACTTGGATGTGAAAAATCCTGCAAAAATTCCCGCTGCAATATGTGGAATTCAAAACAATCTTTTATCTCATTTTTCCCACATTTTTATGTTCGATTTCAATGTATGTGATCATCATCAGATGTATCTTTCCCTCTAAACTAGGAAACTAAATATAAAAATCTCGCAGTCTAGATATGCAACGTCTAACGAGGTAAAAATTTTGGTTACCATATTTTTCATGTTGTGTTTAGTAGTTTAGGAAGACAGAAATATCCGTTGTTTCGGGCGTAAGTACAAACAAAAATGGCAGTATTCAAACCTGCGACCGTAGCATCCGCGTGGTTCCGGACTGAAGCGCCTAGAACCCCTCGGCCACCGTGACTGGCTAGTCATGTAGGGGTGCAATGTGGTTGTAGGGGAAGGAGTAGAAGAAAAGGTTACGAGAGAATATTAGCTTGGTAGTAGAAATGAGAGAGGAGAAACAGTTGTGCTTTAAACTTTAGCTAATAACAGAGAATACGCTGTTCAAGAATCACAAGAGGGGGAGGTACTTTCGAAAACGGCCAGTAAATACGGGAAGGTTATGAAACCAGATAGTGGATCGTAAGACGTAGCCAGGTGTAAATATAGACTCAGATGACAATCTAGTAATTATGAAGAGTAGGCGGAAGTTTAAAATATCCTATGCGCTAATATCCTACATAGGTATATCCTATGCGCAAAGAACTGGGATACCGAAGTACTAACGAGAGAAGAGTTATGCTTGAAGTTCTCTGAGGCGATAGGTACTGCCATAAGGAATAGCACGGTTCAGTTGAAAAGGAATCCGGATCTCTAGAAAGGGCAACCACTAAAGTTGGAAAGTATAACTCGGAGGAAATCATGGGTAACAGGAGAAATAATTCAACTGATCGATGAAAGAAGGGAACACGAAAATATGCAGGGAAATTCACGAACACAGAAATACAAGTCGCGTACGAATGAAATTAATAGGAAGTGCAGAATAACTAAAGAGAAATGACTATATGAAAAACGTTCAAAAATCGAAAAAGAAATGATTGGCAGAAGGAGTGATTCAGCGCATAGAAAAATCAAAACAACCTTCAGTGAAATTAAAACGAAGGGTGGTAAAATTAAGAATGCAATGACAATTCCACTGTTAAATGCACAGGAGAGAGTGGATAGTTGGGAAGAGTACACTGAAGGCCTGTGAGGGGGGAAGACTTGTCTGATGTGATATAGAATATATAGGAAACATACTATTACAATCAGAATTTAAAAAAGATTTGAAGTGCTTAAGATCGAATAAGGCTGAAGAAATGGATAACACTCCATCAAATTTTCTAAAATCATTTGGGAGAAGTGGCAAGAAAACGACTTTTCACATGGCTTTGTAGAATGTATGAGGTGGCGATATACCATATCACTTTCGGAAAAATTTCATCCACACAGTTTCGAAGATTGCAAGAGCAGACAAGCGCGAAAATTATCCCAAAATCGATCTAACAGATCAGTTTCTGGCAGGAAAAATATAGAGAAGAAAGAAAATTTATTATGTGTTAGGTGACGACCAGTTTGCCTTTAGAAAAGGTAAAGGAACCAAAGAGATGATTCTGGCGTTGCGGTTGATAATGAAAGCAACACCAAAGGGAAATCAAGAGAAGTTCATAGGAATCATCGACTTGGAAAAAGCGTTCAACAGTGTCAAATGGAGCACGATGTTCGAAGGTCTGAAAAAATAGAGGTATGCTGTAGGGAAAGACGGGTAATATACAGTATGTACAAGAGCCAAGTTGGAACAACAAGATTGGAAAAGCGAGAATGGTGAGCTGGGATTAAAAAGGGCGCTAGACAGGGGTTTAGTCTTTCGCCCCTACTGATCAATCTACACATTGAGTAAGTAATGACGGAAATAAAAAGAAATGTTCAAGAACGGAACTAAAATTAAAAGTGAAAGATATCATTAATAAGATTCGCCGATGACACAAAAATCCTCAGTGAAAATGAAGAAGAATACAGAATCTTATGGAATGAGCAGTCTAATGAGTGTAAAATAAGAACTGAACGTAAATCGAAGAAAGACAAAAGTAATGAGAAGTAGCAGAAATGAAAGCATTGAGTAACTTGATACCAGGACTGATGATCGCGAAGTAGGGGAAGTTAATTAATTCTGCTTAGTATTCAGCAAAATAACCCATGACGCACTGAGAAAGGAGGACATCAGAATCAGAATAGCACTGGCAAAAAGGGCATTCCTCGCCAAAAGAAGTCTATTAGTACCATAGGTAGGCCTTAATTTGATCAGGAAATTTATGAGAATGGTTCGATTCAAATGGCACTGAGCACTAAGGGATATGAGAATGGCCCTTTGGAGCACAGCATTGCATGCCAGTGAAACATGGGCTATGAGGAAATGGGAAGAGAAGAGAATCGAGGCTTTTGAGATTTGGTGCTACAGAAGAATACTGAAATTTAGTGGACTGATAAGGTAAGCATTGAGGAGGTTCTCCATAGAATCGACGAGGAAAGGAAAACATGGAGAAGTCTGACAGTAAAAAGGGACAGGATGATAGGACATTAGGGAATAAACTCCCGGGAACTAGAGGGAGCTGTAGAGGGTAAAACTACAAAGGAGGACAAAGATTACAGTAGAATACAACCAGCAAATAATTGAGAACGTAGGTTGCAAATGCGACTTTAAGTTGTAAACAAACGACCTGCCAACTATGAGCCAAATGGGTTAGCCGTCTGAGGTCATACCCTTGTGAGTGGGTTGCCGCTCTTAAGGGGCTAAGGCTCACCATAATTTGCTGACGATTTGATGGGAAGGCCCTGTAGACAAACTATAGCGCTTTTGTTCCACAACTGCTAAGCAATTAATTACCCACGTGACACACACACACACACAAGCTGCCACTATGCTACGTCATGCTATGCCACTCTGCCCACACTCTCCTGACATGGCATCCCGTGACTTAAGTCTCTGTCCTCGGATGAAGAAACCATTGCGTAACAGGCATTTCGAGAGTGACGAAGAGGTGATTTCGAGGTGTAATGTCACCAGAGGAGCCAAACACTATCATTTCCAAAATTGAAGCGTGCTGATAATTTCGTTTCATGTAATTCACTAAATCTATCATTTGTGAATAACCTCTGCGACGTCATATCGAGTCTGCCACGATAAATTCTTACCCTGACAAGACTTCAATTATACCTCTTGGGAGGAAATGAACCAAACTAGGTACATTGCTTCACAGTTGCTAAGGAACAAGTGGCACTTGCTAGGAACAACTGTCGATTGCTATGGAACAACTGATAATTGCTACGGTATACCCGACCAATGACAGTAAAAGGAAATGAAGTGGGTGGGGCGTCTTAACTGCAGAGACGCCTGTACGCTAACCCTCTGTCTGCATTCGACAGTTAATGTGTGACAAGGGTTGTTGTGGAACCAATTAGTGCGTCGTTCCGAGAGGTACGGGAACATGTCTGGCAGACATGATTTGAGTGTCTACGATAGAGGACAAGCTGCTGGACGGCTCGAAGCCGCTCTAGTGTCACTAGTGTGGCCTAAGTAATAGGTGTGTACAAAAGTGTCATCTCGAGATTAAAAAAGGACGCTGAAGGTGGAGCGAAGGTGAAAATGTATGGTGAAAACATGCCGCTAGTCGTAGGTGGTCGACCAAACCGTAAGAGGTCGATACGTAACCCCAGTGGGGAAAAGGAACCGACATCACACTCCTAGGCATATCGCTGCAGACCCTGGAACGGCTACCAGTACACGTGTCGCTGCCAGAACCATTTCGCGGCCATTAAATCAGACTACTTGTCATTAAATCAGGCTAATTCTTATTCTCGGAAGCTGGCTAAATGCACCCCAACCATGCCATCGTCGCGAAAGAGTTCGTTGCTGTAGGAAGGATATTGTTTGGGGTCAGCAACAGTGGTCCAGAACAATGTTCTTCAATGAATCCCGCTTTATTGTAGCATGTGATCTTAGCCAACAAGTCACACACCACAGAATGCTTATGACCGTCATAAGTGTGGCGAATGCGTTATGGTGTGGTCTGGCATTATGCACAATGGTCGAACATTACTACATATCATTGTGCGAGGTACTCTTACAATGCAGTGGTATTGCAGGGTGATTATTCGAGATCATATCCGTCCGTATACGTGTGCGGTAGTTTCTCACTTTCTGTTTAGGGTCGAGAATGCCCTCCCACACAGAACCGCTGAGCTGTTGGACCCACTGGAAGATATTGAACGTGCAGAATGGTCTGCGCGTTACCCGGACCAAACCCTATAGACCAATCCTCGGATGTTCTTGGCAGATGTATTTACCAAAGAACACCCCATCGCCGAACCGTGAAGAAATTAATAACCGGCTTGGGAGAGGGGTTGGATAATATCCCCTAAGGATTCCTCAACAATTTGGTAAACAGCATAAATAACGGATGCAAAATGTGCATTAGTGGAGGAGGAGGGCGTATTCTTTATTGAATCCGATATTGACCATTGTAGCGCCAAACATGAACGTTATTTATGCCTGTTATTTTGCTTACCCATGTGATGCAATCTGCTATTTTCCCTCCGTTAAGTTTGTTGATGATGATGATGAGCGTTTGGCGTCATTGGCCGGGAGGCCCCTCGCGGGGCAGGTCAGGCCGCCATATCGCAGGGCTTATTGCATTCGGCGCCACATTGGGCGACCTGCACGCCGGATGGGGATGAAATGATGATGAACACAACACAACACCCAGTCCCTGAGCGGAGAAAATCTCCGACCCAGCCGGGAATCGAACCCGGGCCCAGAGGACGGCAATCCGTCACGCTGACCACTCAGCTACTGGGGCGGACGTTAAGTTTGTTAAAAAAAAAAAAAATGGAAATGAGCGTATGGCGTCGTTGGCCGGGAGGCCCATCCGGGAAGTTCAGCCGCCGAGTACAAGTCTTACTTCAGTCGACGCCATATTGGGCGACTTGCGCGTCGGCAATGACGACGAAATGATGATGAGGACAACACAACACCGAGTGCCCGAACGGGGAAAATCTCCAGCCCGGATTGGAATCGAACCCGGGCTGCTTTTATAGGAGGCGAACACGTTACCACCCAGCCAAGCAGGCGGACTACGTATGCACTGTATGTGATCAGTGTATATTTATTTCTTTATCCATGCTGTTTTAACTTCCATTATCAGTTATTCCATGTGTAATTGTCTTCGAATGAATGTGCGGATAATTGAAAATTAATCTAGCATGGAGGTAGAGAAGGAAACGTACTGTAACCTGCGGAAATGCTGGTCGCTATCTTTTCAAACCCAACGAATTTTCACCCCTACTACATCCAAATAGAGAGAGGCCGATTTTCGAATCCGCCTCGTTCACGTCACGACAGAGAGGACCAGAGCCTGAAAGGAACAGAAAAACGCGAAGCCTCAGGTGAGGGAGTGATCTAACAGATCTATCCCCTCTACAGTTTCAATAGAGAAACCCCCCTGCGCAGCACGGGAGTAAAAAAGACTGAAAAGCAGAAAGAGTCAGACAAGAGAGAGAAACTTTCAGCTGGAGCGAGAGTTGTGGGTGGTCGATTCAAATTTAACGAATCTTGTTCATCCCCACTTCTGAGGTTATGGCTGAGGCGGGTAAGTAATTAAAAGTGCTCGTCAGAAAACTACCAGCTCCGGCGAAAAAGGTATTGAACTGTGTTAGATTTTCTCATTCTTTAGTGCTTCGTTTACGCGATTTAGGTAGGTTATTTTAGAGAAGCGTTCGGTGTTCTCATTATGTTTTGCAGTTATCTGAGTAGCGCTTGATTACAATTATCTCCTTGTTACTTCAAAAATAGAAATTAATAAAGCAATTATTTGTGTTAATCTACGAAATGTGCCAGGAAAGTAATGAGATCTGGCAACCCTGTGTTGTTCTGCTTGTGTAGACCGCAGTGTTCATCCCCTCCAGACGCTCGGTCCGAGTTTCAGCTCCGTACAGGCATAATGTGGTTTTTAGAGAGCGCCATTAGTGAAGTTACGTTTTCGTTGTGTGGTACGAAACTGGAACAGTGGAATTTACAGCAGCGTTATGCCATCTAGTTTTGCGTTGAAGTTGGGGAATCCGCGAGTGTAGCCTTCGAAAAATTGAAACATGGCTGTGGGTAATAATTCTAGAGCACGAGTTTCCAGCTAGCACAAATCATTTTTGGAAGGCCGAGAACGCGTTGAAGATGAACCTCTCTCAGGGAGACCTTTTACTTCACAAACCGATGGAAAAGTGAATGCATGCTTGTTCTTACGAGAATGTTCCTCCAAGAGAAACTGTCAACCATGTGTTTTAAAAGATGTCCTTCAAAAGCCTAGGAAAATGATGAATCGAATGAGGCCGGATATTGCACTCAATTGTATGCTGCATCATGACAACGCCCCAATTTCACACGGCCAGTTCCATCACGGAATTTTTGACCTCAATAGGCCTCCCTGTTGATCCACAGCCCTCCTGTTCACTTGATCTAAGCACTTGTGACACTATTCTGTCGAAAAATGTCTTAATAGGACGTCATCTTGAAACGCTGACGAACATTAAAAAGAATGTGGCCGACATGTTAAAGTCCTTACCAGCTGAAGCTTTTCAGCACTGCTAACTAGACTGGGAACAACGACTCCACCGATATATTCCTGCGAAAGAAAACTACTTTGAAAGGGACGATGTTGTCGTTTGAGTAAATAAAAACTTTGGTAGAAAAGAAAGACACTCTCATTAATTTTCTCAGACATGTCGTAAAGGATGGACATGAACTTCATCAGCAGAAACTGTGAAGTCGTTCACCGATTTTTTTGTCAGCATTTTGGTGTGAGCAACATTTCGTACCCGATGGCTTCTTACGTATTAACAGCGTAATTACCCATCTCTTTTTCTGCGGAAATTCCTTTATCGCTGCAAGAATGAGTGCAAAACGCGAACATTACGATGTGCAACAAAAAGCGCAGTGTAATGCAACATTCCTCAAATAGAAAAATACTGTAATGAGTTTGGCATTGCTGGCGGAAAAGCCGAGCATAGCGCGTTCTATCGCTCTTCCATTGCATTAAGGGAACCCATATGCGAGATGAATATCGGCCAACTCTCCATCAGCGAACCTATCCATGCCGCTGTGTATCACTGTCAACGTACAACTAATACTGCCAAAGAAAACAAGCTTGAGACAATCGAGCAGAGCTCAATGAAAGCTTGATGACGAAGAGTAAAGTTGACAGCAGTGTTTTGTTTTCTACAGCAAGTAAACGGAACGAGTGTGTTTTCGTGACGGACAGCGTATTTGCACTGTTGCGCTATCTCCAGCGCAATACACGTAAAAGGAAGCAGTTACTCTGTTTCGCGATACTGGAGACTAGGGTTTCCTTATTTCAAAACAGAAAATATCGCGTAATAGCCCGAGAAGTTTGGTTGGCTCGATCCGACGCTGCACATCTTCCTCATTATTCTCATTTATTTTATCTCTCTCTGTAATTTCATAAAGTTAATGGCTGATGATTCACCTTCAGCAGTCCCGCGCCCAGCTGTCAGATAAAATAACAGACAGGAGAACTGCCGGGAATTTGTTTCCCAACGTGGGCTCCGTAGAACTGACATTCAGTGATTTATTTCCCTCCTCTATTGTACTATATTTCATGTTTAATGTCTCGTTACTCAAAGAAAAACTGGGAACGAGTAAATAGAGTAGGCATGTTTGATTAGTTATTATCAACAACCACTTTTCATCGTGCTTTCTGTGGGTCGCAGGAATTCACGAGCATGTTGTTTCGCACGAACTCTTCGTTAAAAATCCTTTCACAGAAGGAGTATTAGCAGGGGAGTCGATCTGTGACTTGTGTTTAGAAACACAACAGACTAGTAACTATCCAGGCGAACTTTTTGCTTTCTTCCCCAAACTTTTTCCGACCAATACGTCTGTTAAAATTTTTTAGACATTTATTGAGACCCAGCAAATAATTTTTTTTAATAGTTGCTATGAGGTTTAACTTTTCACTGATATCTTTCAGAATACCTTCGTTGCTTTTCGTTTCTGTTCAGCTGGTTCTGCTAGCTTTTGTCCAAGGCCTCACTTCAATCTCTTCTCAACGCTACCTGCGTTCAAATGTTCAAATGAGTGTGAATTCCTAAGGGACATAACTGCTGAGGTCATCGTTCCCTAGACTTCCACACTACTTAAACCAACTTATGTTGAGAACAACACACACACACCCATGCCTGAGGGAGGAGTCGTACTTCCGGCGGGAGGGGCCGCGCAGTCCGTGACATGGCGCCTCAGACCTCTCCGCCACTCCGCGCGGCGCTACCTGCGTGGCTTCAAAAATGACCACCGTCGTGAGACTCATAGAGGATAGGCAAGATATGATAATTGTCCAATAATTAAGACTCCTGTTTTATTTCCTTGCAGAATAAGCTGTGACTTGTAAGGGCTGTCGAGCACAACAGTTCGTGGGAACTGTCTGCGAAAGAGTTTAAGTCGAGAAGTCTTTTCGCAGAACCGTCAGCAAAGCCAGCAATGCTAAACTTTATCACCGAATGGCCTTAAACGGCCTATGTAGCTAATGAAACAGTAACTATCCGAATAGAATTCTAATACTATAAAACATTGTTGTAGTGAAGGAAAACCTGGGACCAATGTTATTTATCTGTCCAAGCCACATTTGAGAGATCGCCGCGTAGAAACATTATCTACATGGACTTGCATGTGCATCATTACAAATTTACCGTGTTCATGAGTCAAAGCGTTCAGGCGGAACTTTTGGTTGTTTCTGAGTGAACCGTAGTCACGTTTCTGGATCGCCAGTTTTTCATTTGTTCAGGTGATGCTTGTTCAGCCTGTAAAGGTATGTGAACTCACAGAACATCAGCCGCTGTGAATCAGAAAATCTCATCATTTGAAGGTCCGTTGCAATATCTGAAGATCGGGATTTGCTATTGAAGTCTGGTGTCCGCGTCGTAAAACGATTCTTCCAGCAAATTGTTTATGCTAACCGGTATGTCCAGAAACTAGTTTAATACGTATGTGGATCAACTCACATAAGATGTACCACTGTTTGGACATTTTCATCAAAACGAACAAACATGACACACTACCTTGACAACCCTGTCATGAGCGCACGAGGAAATCAGCAGATCACCTTGCTCGAGTTATCTGTCTCCCTGAGGTTTTGTCTGTAGGGCGAATTGGAGAGTCAGGTGTACTGAAGTAATCCTCACTCACTGTAAAGCTACAACGGAACAATGAAAAAGCTATTGTTGCTATCCATCAGGCAGAGCTCCTTCGCTTGTCTCTCACTTCGATAAACCGAGCACAGCGCTACGTCTACCGTACCTTATTAGTGGTCATTCCCCACATCTTGTGCGATGTTCATGAACAACATGCGGCAGTCTTAGTGCGGCAAGCTCTGGTGAGCGTTTGATGGTGTAGTGGTTAGCGTCAACGGCTGGTATGTTGCGGGTCAGCAGTTTAAATCCGTTCACCAGCAATTACTCGTATTTGTTGATCAGTTTTAGACAGTTCTTGGAATACCCTATGTAAATACCAGCATTCTGGAATAAACAAAGCGTGCTACATAGCTGTTCTCCCCTTCTGGAGGTAATTTCTGTTCTGGCTAGCAGTAATAACCCTGCTTTCAGTTCTAAGTGTAAGCGTTCTGCTGCAATGATGACCCTGCCTACGAATTTGAACTTAACTGTGCGATCAGCGCGACGTTACTGTAAATATTTTCCCTTCCAGATGCGTATTGTCCACAGTGTAGGAGGTGACTCCTGGTGATTGTCTTCACAAATGGTACTTTCTTTTCTATACTGGTTGACTTGTTAACTGAAAACACATTTAGCTGCTACAATTCTTTTTCTGATTTCCATGTTGCATCTGTTGCCTTCTGTGATTAAACTGCCAGAATAACAAAATTTATCAACTGACGCTACATTGTTAATTTCATCTTCAAACTTTTCATAACAGCTGAAAATTTTTTAAGTAATTTTTGTATTGTGTTTTTCAGTGTAAGCTATTATGGCAATATAAAGATCTTATTCCGTGAAAGCAAACTGTATACGCTTACGTCGCCTGAAGAGCAATGAATAGGTTAAGTAAATAAGGAAAAGAGAAGCATAATGTTTTAGCCATTTCATAAGTATTATTCGTTCACTTTTGTCCTCACGCATCGATTTTTGTATTAATTTGATATTTTTCTTCTGTATTTTTTATTTAAGTGCGTATCCTTGAAGAACTTACGTCAAAGAAGTTGTGACACTTATTTTCTAAATCAATAAACACTATGTTGGTATCGCTTTTTAAATCTAACCTCCTCCTAACGGCTTCTCCGATCCCTACTATTGCTCTGCAACCAAACCACTCCTCAGATTCAAATCTGCATTTTATTATTTTTTTATGGTGTATTTTTGCTGCACGCGAAATTAGGCTTTTTTTTGCCGTCAGTCAGTCTCAAGACTGGTTTGCTGCAGCTCTTCGCGTTAGACTATCTTGTGCAAACCTCTTCATCTGTAAATAACTGTTACGTCATACACCCACCTGAATATATTTACTGTAATAACAGTGGACTTCTTGTCAATTCCTTGATGCCCCAAGACGTATTCTATCAGCCGATCCATTTCTAGTCAAGCTGCTTCATAAATTTCTTTTCCCCGCAATTCAATTTGTACCTCTTAAAAATTGTCCTATCTTCTGTAGCTATTTTTTTCTTGTCAGATCTACCCCAAACTGTTAAATTTGTATCAGATATTAACAAGTTTTTCTCAGATAAGCTTTTTCTCCAGATGTTAGTCTGCATTTTATATCCTCTCTACTTCGAGCACAGTCAATTATTTTGCTACGGAAATAGAAAAAGCAGTTCTACCATTTTTAATGTCTCACTTCCTAACCCAATTCCTCAGACGCACCTGATTTATATCGATTGCATCCCAAATTCTCTTTGGTTTCCTTTACTGCTTGAACAATGCTCAGACTGAATAACATCAGGAACAGACTGCAGTCCTTCTCTACTTCTGCTTCCCTTTCGCGTCACTCAGCTCTGGTTTTATGTTAATAATTATCACTGCGGATCAGTCTACTTATGAGTAAACGAAAGGAATTTTCAGTGGCAAGTGGGCTTTGACATAATTATTTGCATTGTTTTTGCAGTGGAAAATTTCTTAATGCTTATCTACATGTGCTCCTTCCTTCTGTTATATGCTCCAAAGTAATATTTACCAACGTGATACTAACTGCAGCTGAGGATGACAGGGCAACAGAAGTTAAAGATAGCAGTCTGGTTTTTACACTAGTTCTACGTAATATTCGACTCCCAGTAATTTCTTCATTCTAACTTCGTAATATCGAAAAGTGTGGTCAAATCAACACCACTACAAGATTTCTCAAAATGTACAAGTGAGATAAAAGTAGGTTTACCTTTCTTTAGTGTAAGTCACAGAGTAGATATTGCCTTGGATGTTCCTGCGTTTCTGTGGATCACGAACTGTTGTTGCCAGAGTTCGGCTTCTACAAGTATTTCTATTCTTTTGTAAATAATTCTTGTAGGTATTTTGTAACCATGACTTATTAAATTTATACTTCGATAATATTCACAGCTGTCAGCATATACCTTTCTTAGAATCATTAAATTCTTCCTTTGAAACAGTTTGTGGTTCAATTTATCCAGATCCCACCTCCTTCATTTGATACCATTCTGCAGTTTCTTCAGTTTTAATCTGCATTATATAACCTACAAGTTATGGTCGACGTCCACATTTGCCCCCGGAAATGTTTTTTCGATTTAACATCGGGTTTTAAAATCTCTGTCTTGTAATTATTTATTGTGTAGCGTGGCTCAAAAGTCCGTAAACATTTGAAAATACACTAATTCACAAAATAATATATGTAGATAAGTAAGACTAGATGCACATGCCTGAAATGCCATGGGTTCTTTATTGAAACCAGAAACGAGAGCGAAAACCGGCAAACAGATGGTGCTGGACAGCAACACGTCAGTGGCGCCGCATGAGAATCGTGTGTAAGTAGGGCTGTAGTGAGAGTCACATACACCAGCAGTCGCAGCATGTTAACTTTACCAAAAAAGGCACTCTTACTGGTTTTTATGCAGGATGGCGTTTCACCCCAATTTGGAAAACGTGTGGGGGACTATCACGAGCGTCGTTTGGTATGGATCAAAAATGGTTCAAATGGCTCTGAGCACTATGGGACTCAACTGCTGAGGTCATTAGTCCCCTAGAACTTAGAACTAGTTAAACCTAACTAACCTAAGGACATCACAAACATCCATGCCCGAGGCAGGATTCGAACCTGTGACCGTAGCGGTCTTGCGGTTCCAGACTGCAGCGCCTTTAACCGCACGGCCACTTCGGCCGGCTGGTATGGATCGCGTGATGAATTGCCACTTCCGTCATTATTGACTTCCCAGGTCCCCAGACCTCACCCCGTGTTATTATTGGTTACAGGGTTGCCTGAAGTCGCAAGTCTAGCGCGATCGTCCGACTTCATTAGGGATGCCAGAACACAACATCCGACCACAATTTCTCTCCATACCTACTGGTATACCGTTCAGTGCTGTATGCAACATTGTACCTCGACTACAAGTATTGTCGATGAGTGACGACCGACATGTGGAGCATTTGTTATAAAGAACATAGTCTTTTCTGAAAATGTATTGTCATGCTAATTATTTCTTTTGTATCACATGAAATACCATCTGTTGGTACCATCTGTAGGTCATTATGTGCTTTTCTTGGATGCAATAAAAGCTCATGTCATTTCAAGTTTATGTGTCAATTTTTACCTCTCTATCTAGATTAATCCACGAAGTACAGAATTTTAAAATGTTAACGGTCTTTTGGGTCACCCTGTTTATTTCATCAGTCTTAAACTAAGTGTCCGTGGTGATTAAATTGTGGTCTGTGCAAAATTCTACTTTCATACATTTCGCCCAGTCTGTGTTTTCCCACTATTTCCTTTTCCCACTATTGAATGAGGAATGTAGATGTTCTCTGCAGAATCGGCGAAGAACAACACATATGGAGAACACTGACACGAAGAAGGGACACGATGATAGGACATCCTACCTATGTACTAGAAGAAGCTATAGAGGGTAAAAATAAAGGGTAAAAACTACAGGAGAAGGCAGATACTGTAATACATCCAACAAATAATCGAGGACGTAATGTGCAAATGCTACTGTAGGATGAAGAAGTTGAATTCGTGGCAGAAGAGGACCAAAAAAAAAAAAAAAAAATCACTCTAATTTCAGTCCCATGTCACAATTAAATTTTCATCTACCTTAACTATCTTAACATTTATTTATCTTATCACACAACTGTCTTCGTCATCTGCTGAGCTAGTACTACAGCACCAAGTGTTGGCTGAGTGTGTGTCTGTTTGGCACTAATAACGCGCTCACCATGCTAGTCGTAGTAGCTTAGACTCTTCCTAATTTCTTACTCATTACGCTACAAACTCCTGTACTACATCTGTCTGCCTTTGCATCTGTAGCACTGTACTCAACGATAGTCCTGCTCATCGTGCCACCCTATTTCACTATTTCCCACCATATCTAACTTCAAGCTATCCATTTCTCTCTTTAAATTCTCTAAATGATCTGTTCGATAAAGGGGACAAACATTACATACACCGACCCGTAGAGCGAAATATATAGTTCTATAATTGTGGAAGTCTGCTGTATTCCCATTTTTAATGAATGAAGTAATATTATTTTCTACAATTCTCTAAGAGGCCTGTAATCACAAAAACAGTCGCTAATATCAAAACGAAATAACTGGCTACAGGAGGAATAGAAGATATTTTGTAATCTCAATAAGGGTGCAGTATTAGTACGCTTAGAATTTTAATTCTGCCAGCGCTACGCCAAAAATTGCAAATCTGGATTTATCCTGAGTCCTCTGTAGCTATAACGAGATTATGTTTACTTTTGACGCACTATGTCTGAAACTTTGCGGATGTCGGATGACTCTAGGAGAGAGTGAATGTCGAGCAGTCTGCGCCCAGGGACGCTTGTGGTTCTGAATGACGCATCAGAGGCAGGAACTGTTTACCCTGTTACTGAGTTACGCTGCGCATGCCTTCAACACAGGCCCTTCTGCGAATAGATGTCTGTAGATGAGGCAATGTGCCAATCATCCCGTCTGACAGAACCAGACAGGGGTGCAGTAGACAGCCTCGAAGCCGACTTATTTAGAACTGTCAGTCAGGCGAACTGTCAGTGTTTGTCGGAGATTACGTGTTGCCAGTGCCACCAAGCTTCGTATTAAGCTTATTTGACGGCAGTTCTCAAAACATAACGCAGCTGAAATAACATTTTACACCGAATACGAAATCAAACGAGGAAGAGAAAAACGGCAGTAGTGAATGAAAACTGACAACCACAGCTGCTAGTTGAATTGTTGTTAATTTAAAACCACTTTAGGTACTTAGCCCATCTTCACATACAAAAACCGTTGCCGCAATATACACGCGTTCAAATCATTATTTCAAAACATGATTGTCCATTCTGTTCGTGTCGAAAGTTCCTTATAATTGTATTTCCATGTTCATGGCCTTGATAATCGCGTTTGTATATCCTAACGTGGACGCGAGTACACTGCGGTGCCGTTTTTGTACCTGAAGTAGGTCCCCAAGAACGAAATTGGTTTTTAATTAAAATCGAATTACGTGTCTTGGACGTCATATATTGCTAATCAGCTATGGAGCAGCATTTTGCAAAAGCATTTCATCAACAAAATGTGTCATAAATACTGGAAAAAATAACATTTTCTGACACTTTTGATGATAAGAATGCTCTGGCATGGGTCTTACTTATTTAAGCACACAGGTATTCTTTGTTTAGTGGACAGGAAAAACTGAGGGTAAAGTTGAACAAAGAAAAATTTCGGTAGTGGGTGTTAATTAACCCTGTTGAATATCACTAACGCGATTTCATTGGTTAGGTATAATAAATCTATTGCTGTTATTGTGGTCTTCAGTCCTGAGACTGGTTTGATGCTGCTCTCCATGCTACTCTATCCTGTGCAAGCTTCTTCATCTCCCAGTAACTACTGCAACCTACATCCTTCTGAATCTGCTTAGTGTATTCATCTCTTGGTCTCCCTCTACGATTTTTACCCTCCACGCTGCCCTCCAATACTAAATTGGTGATCCCTTGATGCCTCAGAACATGTCCTACCAACCCATCCCTTCTTCTAGTCAAGTTGTGCCCCAAATTCCTCTTCTCCCCAATTTTATTCAATACCGCCTCATTAGTTATGTGATCTACCCATCTAATCTTCAGCATCCTTCTGTAGCACCACATTTCTAAAGCTTCTATTCTCTTCTTGTCCAAACTATTTATCGTCCATGTTTCACTTCCATACATGGCTACACTCCATACAAATGCTTTCAGAAATGACTTCCTGACACTTAAATCTATACTCCATGTTAACAAATTTCTCTTCTTCAGAAACGCTTTCCTTGCCATTGCCAGTCTACATTTTATATCCTCTCTACTCCGACCATCATCAGTTACTTTGCTCCCCAAATAGCAAAACTCCTTTACTACTTTAAGTGTCTCATTTCCTAATCTAATTCCCTCAGCATCCCCCGACTTAACTCTAGTACATTCCATGATCCTCGTTTTGCTTTTGTTGATGTTCATCTTACATCCTCCTTTCAAGACACTGTCCATTCCGTTCAACTGCTCTTCCAAGTCCTTTGGTGTCTCTGACAGAATTACAATGTCACTGGCGAACCGTAAAGTTTTTATTTCTCCTTCATGGATTTTAATACCCACTTCGAATTTTTCTTTTCTTTCCTTCACTGCTTGCTCAATATACCGATTGAATAACATCGGGGAGAGGGTACAACCCTGTCTCACTCCCTTCCCAACCACTGCTTCCCTTTCATGTCCCTCAACTCTTATAACTGCCATCTGGTTTCTGTACAAATTGTAAATAGCCTTTCGCTCCCTGTATTTTACCCCTGCTACCTTCAGAATTTGAAAGAGAGTATTCCAGTCAACATTGTCAAAAGCTTTCTCTAAGTCTACAATTGCTAGAAACGTAGGTTTGCCTTTCCTTAATCTAGCTTCTAGGATAAGTCGTAGGGTCAGTATTGCTTCACGTTTTCCAATATTTCTACGGAATCCAAACTGATCTTCCCCGAGGTCAGCTTGTACTAGTTTTTCCATTCGTCTGTAAAGAATTAGCGCTAGTATTTTGCAGCCATGACATATTAAACTGATAGTTCGGTAATTTTTACATCTGTCAACACCTGCTTTCTTTGGGATTGGAATTATTATATTCTTCTTGAAGTCTGAGGGTATTTCGCCTGTCTCATAAATCTGGCTCACCAGATGGTAGAGTTTAGTCAGGACTGGTTCTCCCAAGGCTGTCAGTAGTTCTAAGGGAATGTTTTCTACTCCCGGGGCCTTGTTTCGACTCAGGTCTTTCAGTGCTCTGTCAAACTCTTCACGCAGTATCATATCCCCATTTCATCTTCATCTACATCCTCTTTCATTTCCATAATAATGTCCTCAATTACATCGCCCTTATATAGACCCTCTATATACTCCTTCCACCTCTCTGCTTTCCCTTCTTTGCTTAGAACTGGGTTTCCATCTGAGCTCTTGATATTCATACAAATGGTTCTCTTTTCTCCAAAGGTCTATTTAATTTTCCTGTAGGCAGTATCTATCTTACCCCTAGTGAGATAAACCTCTACATTTGTCCTCTAGCCATCCCTGCTTAGCCAGTTTGCACTTCCTGTCGATCTCATTTTTGAGACGTTTGTACTCTTTTTTGCCTGCTTCATTTACTGCATTTTTGTATTTTCTCCTTTCATCAATTAAATTCATTATCTCTTCTGTTATCCAAGGATTTCTAGCACCCCTTGTCTTTTTACCTACTTTATCCTCTGCTGCCTTCACCACTTCATCCCTCAAAGCTGCCCATTCTTCTTCTACTGTATTTCTTTCCCCAATTCCAGTCAATCGTTCCCTTATGCTCTCCTTGAAACTCTGTACAACCTCTGGTTCTTTCAGTTTATCCAGGTCCCATCTCCTTAAATTCCCACCTTTTTGCAGTTTCTTCGTTTTAATCTACAGTTCAAAACCAATAGATTGTGGTCAGAGTTCACATCTGCCCCTGGAAATGTCTTACAATTTAAAACCTGGTTCCTAAATCTCTGTCCTACCAACATATAAGTTATCTGATACCTTCTAGCATCTCCAGGCTTCTTCCATGTATACAACCTTCTTTTATGATTCTTGAACCAAGTATTAGCTATGATTAAGTTGTGCTCTGTGCAAAATTCTACCAGGGGGGTTCCTCTTTCATTTCTTCCCCCCAATCCATATTCACCTACTACGTTTCCTTCTCTCCCTTTTCCTACTACCGAATTCCAGTCACCCATGACTATTAAATTTTCGTCTCCCTTCACTATCTGAATAATTTCTTTTATTTCATCATACATTTCTTCAATTTCTTCGTCATCTGCAGACCTAGTTGGCATATAAACTTGTACTACTGTGGTAGGGGTGGGCTTCGTGTCTATCTTGGCCACAATAATGCGTTCAGTATGCCGTTTGTAGTAGCTTACCCGCACTCCTATTTTTTTATTCTTTGTTAAACCTACTCCTGCTTTACCCCCATTGCTGTCTAGTTGAATTTTACAAATTGTTTCCACATTTACCAGTAAGATCTGATACATCACCACCAGGCCCTCTTTTAGATACTACATTTCTTAATTTTTTGTTGTTGCAGGTTATCAACTTCATGAAATCATTTTTGTCCTTCCGTATTAAGGGTTCAGGGGAACTGTAGGTAAAAATATTACTGTGATCAAGTTTATGGAACGACATAAACAGATCTGGAAACACTGCAGTGTAACTGAAATTAGGATACGCGGATTAAAATTTTGCAGTGCTCCAAACTTTAGACGTGAAACTGGAAATCGGAAGAAAATTGCAAAAAAAACAATTATTGTACAGTAATGAAATATTAGGAATATATTTGGCTAGGTAACATATTTAAGTGATTATCGTTGAATGATCAGAGGTTAACATAAGTGTGAGATAAAGCATTGCAAATGTGAAATGCTACTACATTAATAACCGGTGTAACCACCCGAATATCGAATGGAAGCTGGAAAAGTATTTTCATTGTGTTGCATACGTGCTGGCTGTCAGTTTGTGGGATGGAGTTCCATGCGTGTTGTACCTGGTCGGTCAACACAGGGATAGTTAGTGCTGTTTGTCAATGACGCTGGGGTTGTGCGATGATGTCATATATGTGCTCGTTTGGAAACAGATCTAGTGATCGGGCAGGCCAAGGGACATGTCGTCACTCCGTAGAGTATGTTGGGTTACAAAAGTGGTGTGTGGATGAGCGTTATTCTGTCGGAAATAACTACCTGGGCTACAGATCGTGAGTGGCAGTACGAGACTGATGTGCAGTTTTATAGTCAGGGTGCGTGGGGCGGTCACGAGAGTGCTACTACTGTCATACGAAATCGCACCCCGGACCATAGCCGGCCGGGGTGGCCGAGAGGTTCTAGGCACTACAGTCGGGAACCGCGTGATCGCTACTGTCGTAGGTTCGAATCCTGCCTCGGGCATGGATGTGTGTGATGTCTTTAGGTTAGTTATGTTTAAGTAGTTCTAAGTTCTAGGGGACTGATGACCTAAGATGTTAAATCCCATAGTGCTCAGAGCCATTTGAGCCATTTTGAGCCCGGACCATAACTCCAGGTATAGGCCCCGTATATATAGCACGCAGACAGGCTGGTCGCAGACCCTCCTAACGAACACACGGCCGTGACTGGCTCGGAACCTGCTTTCATCGGAAACAGAACAAATGTTCACCTTCCCTTCCAATGAGTTCTCGCTTGGCGTCACTAAGTCGCAATTGGCGGTGATTTGGAGTCAGTGGAATGCACGCTACAGGGCGTCTGACTCGGAGCTGTCCTTGAAGTAACCGATTAGTTGTGCCATTGTAATGCTCGCTGCTGCTAAAATTGCTGGTACACATGCAGTACGCTCCGCCAGAGCCATACGCCAAACACGATGGTCTTCCCTGTAGGTAATGCCACGTGGTCGCCCGGGGCCCGGTCTTCTTGCGACAGTACATTCTCGTTATCATCCCTGCCAGCAATCACGTACAGTGACTGTATTTCTGCCAAGTCGTTCTGCAGTATCGCTGAAGGAACTTCCAGCTTCTCGTACCCGTATTACACGTCCTCGTTCAAAATCAATGATGTGCTGATAATGACACCTTTGTCACCCTAAAGGCATTCTTGAGCAAAGTCAAGACTCCACGTCCAACCTCAAAGGTAACTACAGCTCGCGACCGTTACACAGTGTATTTAAAGCATACCTGATTTGGAACCACATAGTGGTGCTACGTTTGCATATTATCTAAAACGATTAACAACCCAGGCCACAAGAACATGAGTGGATTAGTACCAAACATATATTTTTAGAAACAATTGCGCTTTGTGTTGTGTTGGCCAAAGAGCCAACACCGTGTTACTAGAGGAGGCCGAAATGCACGCATTTTAGCTCACGCAAGCTGGCGTGAGGAGGAAAGGACTATACTGACGTGAGGTCTGGAACGTGACAAGGAATTAGAATTCAAAAAGCGACGTAATTAGTTTGATACTTAACTTTAATCCATTAATGATGAACGTCGGTCTTGACGGTACATGAGTCACAATATTATCTATTCAGAAGGCATACTAACTGAATATGGCGCCTTGCTAGGTCGTAGCAAATGACGTAGCTGAAGGCTATGCTAAACTGTCGTCTCTGCAAATGAGAGCGTATGTAGGCAGTGAACCCTCGCTAGCAAAGTCGGCTGCACAACTGGGGCGAGTGCTAGGGAGTCTCTATAGACCAGAGCTGCCGTGTGGCGGCGCTCGCTCTGCAATCACTGATAGTGGCGACACGCGGGTCCGACGTATACTAACGGACCGCGGCCGATTTAAAGGCTACCATCTAGCAAGTGTGGTGTCTGGCGGTGTCACCACACCTTGGGGTAAAGTTCAGTTAAATACAATTTACAAACTACTTGCACTAATCAAAAAGGAAATCACAATTTGCCAATTAACAGTTACAAAATTCTACAGTCGTTACCAGGATTTTTAACTGTAATTTCTTTGAGCGAAACAGAACTGGCTGGTGGACTTGGATGAGAGAGAATGTCGTAGTGCATTTTACCGGGCAGAGGACGTCGTGTTGTCGGCAAAGCTGACGGCGCGCTGTGGCCAGTTAGAGGCGTCTCGTGGCAGCCTGAAAAGAGCGGACGTGCCTCCTGGTACCGGCTGCCCTCATCTCTCGTGATCTGGCGGCGAGTATGTGAAGGACAAGGCGTTTTTTTGGCTGCTACCGCAGATTGTCTTATTTAAATTGTTTTGAGAGTTTTCACGAAAAAATTCGGGGGCATTACTTTTCAGTAAGCCCCCGAGCCTCAGCCAACCCAAGTCTTTCTCAAGCGGATTGATTATTTCACTGTTGGTTGATTCTACGAAAGACGTTAACAAATCTGAATAAATTCAGTGTAATTCACTGTCTTGTTACGTCTTATGGCTTTCAGTGTTTGTTCAGAAATTATTGCCGCAATATCATATTCGCCATCTCATATTCCATAATACCGTGTGTTGTTGTTTTTGTGGTCTTCAGTCCTGAGACTGGTTTGATGCAGCTCTCCGTGCTACTGTATCCTGTCCAAGCTTCTTCATCTCCCAGTACCTACTGCAACCTACATCCTTCTGAATCTGCTTAGTGTATTCATCTCTTGGTCTCCCTCTACGATTTTTACCCTCCACGCTGCCCTCCAATACTAAACTGGTGATCCCTTGATGCCTCAGAACATCTCCTACCAACCGATCCCTTCTTCTAGTCAAGTTGTGCCCCAAATTCCTCTTCTCCCCAATTTTATTCAATACCTCCTCATTAGTTATGTGATCTACCCATCTAATCTTCAACATTCTTCTGTAGCACCACATTTCCAAAGCTTCAATTCTCTTCTTGTCCAAACTATTTATCGTCCATGTTTCACTTCCATACATGGCTACACTCCACACATTTACTTTCAGAAACGACTTCCTGACACTTAAATCTATACTCGATGTTAACAAATTTCTCTTCTTCAGAAACGCTTTCCTTGCCATTGCCAGTCTACATTTTATATCCTCCTACTTCGACCATCATCAGTTACTTTGCTCCCCAAATAGCAAAACTCCTTTACTACTTTATGTGTCTCATTACCTAATCTAATTCCCTCAGCATCACCCGACTTAATTCGACTACATTCCATTATCCTCGTTTTGCTTTTGTTGATGTTCATCTTACATCCTCCTTTAAAGACACTGTCCATTCTGTTCTTCCAAGTCCTTTGTTGTCTCTGACAGAATTAAAATCTCATCGGCAACCTCAAACTTTTTATTTCTTCTCCATTAAAATATGATTTCGAAATAATTTTTTCATAGGCATACCTATAGACAGCTAAGTGCTCTCTTTTTCAAATTTTGGATCAATGAAGTCCGTCGATTCGTGCTCCGTCAGTTACGCTTCTTCACGTCAGACGGTTTCTACCTTTAATACAAGAAACCTAACCCTGAATCTGAACGACTCTTCTGCAACGTCTGCCACACGACTAGCATCATCTTTCCGTACGCTTTGGCATTTACTAAATGAACCTGTAACGAAACGTGCACCTTTTCTTTGGATCATTTCTATTTCCTATGTCAGTCCTGTAGGGTACGGACTCCACAGTGCGGAACAATATTCAAGTGTTGGTCGAACGAGTGTTTTGTAAGCTACTTCCTATACTGAAGAACTACGTTTCACACAGATTATTTCCATGAATCTCAGTCTGTTATCTGCCTTATCCGCCATTATTCGTACGTGATCGTTCCACTTCAAATCGCTTTGTATGCATACTACTAGATATTTTATGGGAGTAATTGTTTCCACTGATTTTTCTGCAATCGTGTAATAATACAGGAACAAGCCATTCTGTGTATGTATTCTTAATACATCGAAAAGAAACACTACAAAAGTTTCACAAGTTATTTCACAACGAGAGCTTAGGATGCCACACAATTGGAACCATCTGGTTTCATCCACATAAATAATTTCCTCTCGTGTTTTTAAACAGCGTGTCTTCCTTGCTGCTTGCAAAAGTTGCCAAATAGAATTTAGACAAAGTCTGAATGACGATCAGAGGTAGTAACAACCCAGAGCAAAACGTGCCCTTGAGCATAAAGGAAATTCTCATTTCCAGTTTTTAAAATTTTGACCCTCTAAATGTACAGTACAGTATTTTGCAAGATGAAAGACAAATAGAAAAGGCCCATAAACACACAAGGACATTTATTATGATTTTTTAATAAAAGAAAAATGTACGTCCTTCGTACCTGTAGTATTAAACTACTCTTGCGAAATATTCTACTGGGCAGTTTCCCCTTTCATTTCACTCCCCCCCCCCCCCCCCCCCCCCTTATTCCACCAACTCAGTGTTCTATAACAGCCTCTCTTCTTCTTCCTAAAATCGAATTCGTCCCCCATGAAAATCAAATCATCTCTCTACATGTAATAAATACCTTATTTTACCCCTATCAAACATTTTATTTTTGAGTATGTACATGTGGAGTCAGTAGGCAAATGTGAGGAGGGCGAACTGAGGACTGCGGTTTATTGGCAGCATACCGAGAAGATGCAGCACATCTACTACGCTTTTCCGTCTTCTTTTGGAGTACTGCTGCGCGTTATGGGATCCTTAGTGAATAGGATTGATCGAGTACATCGAGAAAATTCAAAGAAGGGCAACTTGTTTTCTATTAGAATGCAGTAGGAGATATGACTCAGGATTTGGAGGGTCATCATTAAAACACAATCATTTCTTGTTGCGGCCATATCTTCTTACGAAATTTCAATCACCGTCTTTCTCCTCAGAATGGAAAAATATTTCGTTAACGCCGACCTACATAGGGAGAAACGATCATCATAACAAAATAAGGGATATCAGAGTTCATACGCAAAGATATAGCTGTACGTTTTCTCCGCACACTGTTGGAAAGTGAAGTAACAGACAATTATTGCCAAGTAGTTCGATAAAACCTCTGCCAGGCACTTAAGAGCGATGTACAGAGTGGACACGTAGGTGACGTGGCAATGTATCAAGCCGGCTGTTTTGTAATCTTTGTCAAACGTATGAAAAGAAAATATTCCTGACAAGATGTAGATGTAGATGTATACTTGTAATATGTGTGGGTCGTGGTTTTGTATATATTTCGGCACAATGATCCCTTCACTACAGCGTTTATGGTGGTTTACGCAAATCTTAATTTTCCTTTTCATTATTAGACCTGATTCTGCATTACCTTTATCTTGTCAGTACCTACGTATTCATCTAAGCAAAAAAAACTGTACTTCCTGCCATTATACTTCACTAATTACCACTATATTTAGTTTCAGCCCATCCATTTCTCTTTGAACGTCGGGGAACCATAACAGATCACGTACTTTCTATGTTCAGAACAATTACAAATTTAGCTAGCATATGCCAATACATCATCGGTATTGTTCTGGTAGCAATATCTGTATAATACGTTCTGAGCAGTCAAAATATTTGTCTGCAGGTACGAAGAATGTGGATCGAAATTTTAATGGACCTGTGAATAGAGGCCTGGATACCTCCAGCCCCAGTCGCTGACCTGAACTGCGGGAGGCAAAGCTGACACCGACGGAAAATAGAGGGACCCCTCTTCCCCATCCATCGACGACACCCCCCCCCCTTTCCCGCTCCAGAGTCCCAGACAATTATACCGAATAGAAAAGACACATTACCAGGTCAGGGGCTGCAGGGGACCACTGGGTGACTCTCCAAGACGAGAAAGACAAGTGTGAATGTACGTTGCTCAGTTAGGTAATGGAAAAAATGTTTGCTGTGATCGCCCTTTAGCGTTTACATTTGTTCTCCCGCGAAGGGAAGTGTGGCAAAAATCGCACTGAAGTGGAAGGAGAGTTTAGCGGAGAAGGTGACAAATAGACAGAACACAGAATACATTTTCTTAGCTGACAACATGGAGTTCGCTCAGTGAAGGAACACTACCCATAATAAGTCTGCATGTGGTCGTCCAGGCGTGGGAACAGCGGACTGCAGAGAAATGTTATTTTCGTAATTCTCTAGGGGCAGGACTACTGGACCTGTATAAATCCTCGGAAAAGAATATCAGGCGATTTGTGGTTGAGTGTGAAGCCTGTAAATGACACATGATGGTTGATGGGCCCTAATATTTTGCCTTACACACCTTTATCCAAAATGCTTGGTTTACCTAGACAAAAGCATTCCCTAAAATACATTACTCTACATTAATTACTTTTTGGTCCTGGGACTTTTTTCGTTGGTGTGTATCCTTAAGCTTATGTATATATATATATATATATATATATATATATATATATATATATATATATATATGTGTGTGTGTGTGTGTGTGTGTTACTCAATAAAATAGTTCCATATTTTATTTAGATCACTGTTTGCAGGAATTGCAAAGAAACTTTTGTTCACTCATTTCCCCATCCCTTACCACTTTTAATAAACCCACACTTTGCTTTTCGTGCATATAATTTTTTCCATTCAGTTTTCTTTGTACAACTAACAGTAGCATTCCTCTGTTTTACGAATGAGTTTCTGTGCTGTTTTCCTTACACACTCTTCAAAACACTTCCTTTTTTGCGCTGGAGCTGCTGTGCTAGATTTCTCTTTCTCTCTTTTAGGTTTCCCTTTCTTTCCTTCAGTTAGTTTTTTCTGTATGGGCCAGTCGTCAGTTCACAAATTGCTTGGCTAGGCGTTGAAGTCCTCCTTGCAGCTTTTATTATTTTACTCGGATTGGATGAAATTTGCTGGGTAGATAACTTCAGCCCCTTTCTCGAACAAGGAAAAATAATATGAGTTTTAGATGGAGCCCATTACAGGAGTTATGAGCTATTGAGCTAACACGTTACTCAAAAGAAACTCAGTTATTCCATTATACAGAGCAGTGTTTACCAATCGCATACCGCGGGAATTGTATGAGTTCTTCGTGAGGAACTGTTGATAACCTAGCATTCTCCTTCACGATATTTTGACGATACTATTAGTCGGCGACAAAATTAATGGCCTCTGGCGGCGCAGCTGCCAAGTAACCCTGCGTAGTCAACTCTGCTGAAAATGCATATATAGCAACTACATTAGCTTCCTGCACCATAATAACGTCACAGAGCGTCTTGCCTGAAGCTGCTTCGCGTCTGAAGAACGAGTGCTACTTAAAAATAAGGTCCCTTACCTGTCTGTAAAACACTTGGCGCCTTATCGGTATTTCAGCCGTTATGAGAAAACTCATAGTACACAGAATTCCACAAAAATTTGTCAAAGTTTTGTGCATGTAAAATACAATTGAATGCTCAAATACGGCGGAAGTTCACACAACACGGAACGTAGAAACAGACTAAGCGCAAAATGGCTAATTGCTCATCCGTGGGCCATAGGCTATAAACGCTGTCGTGGACTGTAAGTACATTTTTATATTACGATTTCTTTGTTGTTATGATTGAAACTGTAGTGTTGGCAGAAGTGCCAACACTGTGTTTCTAGAGGAGGCCGAAATGCACGCGTTTAATTACACGCTGACTGGCGTGAGTTCTGGAACAGTTAAAGGAGGTGAGAACTTAGAAAATGGACGCAGTTGCTGTTATACTTAACTTTAATCCATAATTGTAGAACATCGCTCTTGATTGTACATGCTTTCCATTTCAATATACACTGGTAACGGCGCCTTGCTAGGTCGTAGCAAATGACGTAGCTGAAGGCTATGCTAACTATCGTCTCGGCAAATGAGAGCGTATTTGTCAGTGAACCATTGCTATGAACGTCGGCTGTACAACTGGGCGAGTGCTAGTACGTCTCTCTAGACCTGCCGTGTGGTGGCGCTCGGTCTGCAATTACTGACAGTGGCGACACGCGGGTCCGGCGTATACTAATGGACCGCGGCCGATTTAAGGGCTACCACCTAGCAAGTGTGGTGTCTGGCGGTGGCACCACAGAAACTGTAATAATGACTAAATGAAATAACTTTTTCACATATTTAAAATATATTGACATTCCAGGATTTTCAAACTGTTCCGTCAGAGGAAGAGTTTGGGAACCCCTGATTAAGACCAACCTGGAATTTCGATTCACAGTGCTGGCTGAGGCGGATAAAAGGCCTGATTTTGGCGACGTTGTTACTTCAGGATTATTCAAAAAAATTGCGAATTCTTCCGTTTCTCGGCGATCTTCACTCACGACTTCAGCTCCTGACAACTGATGATCCGAAAACTAGTGTCGATTCATGGGCATACATCCGAAGCTCTGAATCTACTTGTAGCAGTGGAAAGCAAAGCTGTTCTTCTTTCAACTTCGCCCAGCATTTCATCAACTTGGCAGACTGTTAGCGTAGATGAAGGGTGGCTATGTGAGATATTTTTTTCATGGATTTGTTACAGTGCACGTTTTGAATAAATGACACGTCCAATGGCTGGAGATGAAGGCTAGTGTATCCTCGTAACTGAAGCATTTTGACACTATTCATTCGAGCAAGTAGATGAGGCTCTAGTTTTTGCTGTGAGTGATGTGACCAGCCAGCAACAAGAGCACCAGGTCTGCTAGACTTGTAGCCGAGCGGTTCTAGGCACTTCAGTTCGGAACTGCGCTGCTGTTACGGTCGCAGGTTCGAATCCTGCCTCGGACAAGGATGTGTGTGATGTCCTTAGGTTAGTTAGGTTTAAGTAGTTCTAAGTCTAGGGGACTGATGACCTCAGATGTTAAGTCCCATAACGCTTAGCGCCATTTGAACCATTTGAAGCACCAGGTCTTTCCGGTGAAGGATGAACTGATATAATGAAATTCTTCAGTCATTTCAGATAGAACTCGGAGGTGATGCAGCCAGTTTCTGATATCTACACTACTGGCTGGTGCACAATTAATGAGTTCCGTATTTTTTCCCCTTCAGTGACAGAATGTAATTTTTCAAGATTTTTACTTTTTTATTTTTCTTCTTTTAAGGTCGAGCAGCCACACCGGCCGGCGATGAGGGTCATTCTCATCATCTTTACACGTGCACCACTTCAGGACGCCTTGCTACTCTTGGCAGAGTATTTCGAGCCCAAGATAGTAAAATTATTTGAACATGTGCTCACCACAACCTGTTTCAAATACGATGGAGAATTTTATGAATAGGTTGATGGGGTAGTCTTGGGTTCGCCACATGCTCCAGGGATTGCCAATCTCTATATGGAGCACTTTGAGGAGGTGGCACTAGAAACGGCACGGCTTAAAACTAAACACTTCTTCCGTTACACTGATGACACGAACACCTGAACAGCATTCACAAAAACATACAGCTCACAATGGAGTTAGAATAAGATGGATGTCTTCCATTTTTGGATATCCTTTTAAGGAGAAAAGAAGACGGAACGCTAGGACATGCAGTATACAGAAAGAAGACCCACACGGACCTACGTATATCTCCATGTTTCGAGCTACCATCACCGAGCGCAACGGTACACCATTCTAACGACGCCGGTTCACAGAGCAATAAAATGGTTCAAATGGCTCTGAACACTATGGGACTTAACTTCTGAGGTCATCAGTCCCCTAGAACTTAGAACGACTTAAACATAACTAACCTAAGGACATCACACACATCCATGCCCGATGCCGGATCCGAACCGGCGACCGTAGCGGTCGCGCAGTTCCAGACTGTAGCGACTAGAACCGATCGGCCAACCCGGCCGGCCCACAGAGCAATAGCCATCTATGACAAAGACAGCCTTAAAGCTGAGCTGCAGCACCCTAAGGATGTGTTTCGTCAGAATGGTTACAGCGAAGCGCACATTAGGCGCGCACTGAGGAAGAAAAAGGGTGACACACCCATCTACAAAGAAGAAGAAGGGGAAAAGAAACTCGCCATTATCCCGCGCATGTGGCAAATTGCGAGAATAATGGGGAAAAACAACATCAATGCAATTGTTCGACCACCTCCGAAAACGAAGGAGTTACTGGGCTCGGTGAAGGACAAATTGTAGCTACAAGTTCCCAGTATATATAGTATACCATGCAAGTGTGGGCCCCGGTACATTGGTCTAACACAAGATTGCATCTCGCAACGCAGACAGGAACACATTAGATGCGTACGGCTGGGGCACAAGGACAATTCGGCCGTGGCAGAAAACAGCCTCGATGAGGGACACACCTTCCATTTTGAAGAAACGAATATGCCTTACCGAGCCAGTGGCTTCTGGGAGGGCATCATGAAGGAATCAGTCGAAATAAGGTTACATGCCAATCTCGTCAACAGGGACGAGAACTACTATTTAAGTTCGGTGTGGAACACTGCAATAGCAGCTACACGCAGGGACCATGCTCAGCTGCTAACGCTCCGCGATTCTAAGCTAGACTAACGCCAGGCGGCGTTGCCCGACCCCGCGTGGTTACCCCCCCCCCCCTCCCCCTCTGGCTCAGCGCCGGAAGGAGGGGTGGGCAGGGATGGCCGCCGCCGCTCACCAGGACGGCCGCGGTCTACCGACACTTCGCCGGAAGATGATGAGAATGACACTCATCGAAACGTCACGGATTTTCGACGCAGCTACCCGGATGGAAGCCCGAGAAGATTTCATCATGTTTTACCCCAGTCTGCTAATTTCTTTCAATTTTCAGCATGCCTGTTAAACGATGGCTTAGGCAATTTGTGTATGGCGGCACATTCATTTAATCCATGATTCCCATTTGGATACGATTTATAGGTAAATTTAATTCATCTGTGTTCCATTTTCCATAACGCCATATTATTGCCGGCTACCGTAACACAAAGGAATTGTTTAATTTCTAACTTAAGATAAAGAACGCATTAGAAAATTAACCACAACATTTGCAAGCATTATGTTGCATTAGTGTGGCAGCAGGGAGCTTGGTTTGGAACAAGAAGGTGCTGGTACCGACGTAAACACTGTCTAGGGCTAACAATTAATTTATTAGGAATATCTGAAAAAAAAAGAATTTTTTCCCAGAGGTCCACAAATGTGAGATCACAATTTTTTTATTCAGCAAAAATAGGCTGCCAAAATAAATCTCAGTGGAACTTTACCGTGCGTCCACACTTCACCAAATTTCGTCGTTTGAAATAGAAAGATATAAATGGTACAGCCACACTACAATAATTAACTGCTGTCCAAATTCAGATACAGTGATCAATTAACACAACCAAGTAATAAATATTACCACAGAAAGTAGAATAAAAAAGATCGGCCCGTTTGTGTGTCTCAAGGGTGGCCAATACAAGTTCGAAATACTCCGATTCTGAAACACAAAGTAACAAGTTTCAATAGAACCAAAACACTTTACAATAACAACTATGTTAGATCGTTGTCATCTTAGCTACTAATCAGTAAGAATAAATTGCAGCTTCCTACACTTGACGCCGAAGCCGGAGCACATAAGAATAATTTTAGTAAGACAAACTTTAAAGTAATTATTTGACCAACATAGGTCTCGCGGTAACGAAATTCATGATACAGTTTTCATTCGCCAGTATGCGTATAAGAAGCTCAACTTGGTTATACACGCAAAGCGTCTTTCGAACGGTCACACAAGCGTGGACAAGAAAATGCCGAAAGAATCTGTGCAAGCGCCAAGACATAGCTAGCACACAGCGCTCAATAGAAAAACCTTAAGAACGCAAACCAAGAGCTACACATCAATATAAATACACAGAAGATTTCAAGGCACGCCTACAGCAATACAATAACTGAATTCTCGCATTACAATAAAAATCCTCTCGATTGTTAGGCTGCGTCACATTTCATTCTAAAATAATCGACGTTTAGACCCCTCTGCTGGCATTTTCTTCAGGATGTTTCGGTGTCCACTTTTGCTAGAACATGTCAGAGAACAGTGTCGCGTTCTCTTCTAAAACGGAGTTTTACCGCTTTTGCGATGGAGAAGTGGGATTATCAGTTAAAATTCTTGTGGCTGCCATTGGTGGGCCATCGTCGTAGGCTCATATTACCGCACAGGTGCAGAAAAAGGGGCGTTATTGGCTAATCTGCTGTAGATACTATTGGTGGCCCTGCATTGGACAGAAAGGCACTTTTCCACATTTGTGCTAGTGAAGGGTTATTGATTGAAATTCCTCGTACTGCTATTGGTTGGCCATCAACATTGGCTAGATGCGAAACGGACAGAGCAAGAAAGGGGGAATGCTTAGCCAAATATTATTGTCCGCCAAGGTGACATGCAGCGCGTTATTTGTATTGCTCCCACACCGCGGCGCATATTTACTTCTTTGATGGCGGTGAGCCACGATGCCGGAAACCTATAGCCGTCCTCTCTACTGAAATTACATCCATTCTTGGAAATTTCAACCGATTATCGGACCTTTCTTCCATAAATGTTGTTTTCCTTAGCTAGCATTAAAATCTATATCAGAGGCTCAGTTCTCGTGATGTTCCAATACTGCCGATTTCACATTTTGCTTTAACCGTGTGAGCCATTCGTGGTCCTTAAAGTGTTCATTAACAGCTCTTTCCGCATCGCCTATATACACTTTGCGCAGCCACATTTCACTTGATAGACGCGTGCATTGTGGAGGCAATCAGATGCATCCGTTTTTCGCTGGAAAACGCCCCTTATTCTCTATCAGCGCGGGGTGTTAGCCTACGACGATAGCCGTCCAACGGTAGCCACAAGAACTTTAGGCGACACTCCCACTTCTCCAGCAAAAGCGCATGAAAACTTTACTTTAAAAGATGTTGTTGATGATGATGATGATGATGATGATGATGATGATGATGTTAGGTTTGTGAGGCGCTCAACTTCGCGGTTATCAGCGCCCATACAAATCCCCAATCTTTGTTCAGTCCAGTCTCGCCACTTTCATGAATGATGATGAACTGATGAGGACAGCACAAACACCCAGCCATCTCGAGGCAGGTGAAAATCCCTGATCCCGCCGGGAATCGAACTCGGCACCCGGTGCCTTTATAAGAGAAGGCGACACTGGTCCTTTACAGTGTTCGGAGCAATAGTGGACAGCGACACATTCTGAAGAAGATCCCAGCAGAGGGGTCGATATGTCATTTTAATAGGAAATATGACGCGGCCTAACAACCCAGAAGATTTCAACTTTAGCGACAACGACCACGAAAGCCTGCCGACTTAAATGAATTCCAACACGTTCCCAAACAAGAACAGACAAGCGTCTACACGCTTAACATTGCGTCTTTGAAGCACCAAACAACAGGTGCCACTAGTTTACGATAAACACTCCATCGGCAAACCAATATCCAGGCAGAGTGACATACTTATCTCTATACAGCAAGCCATGTGACGAAACAGAATAACGACAAGAATAATACAACGTTAACTCACATGACAACTTGAATAAAGAAAAAAATGTACCTCATTTTACACCGGCGTGTTCTTCCTGGTGTGGACGCCTGCGATTACTAGTTCGCTGTGGCCGTCCTTACTCAATGCAGTTTCTCGAAATTCCATTGCCAATAACATGCATCGGCCGCGCCGTTTAAACAGAAGACGCCAACCTCACACACACATAAGCTTTCTGCCAATCGTACAGTAAAACAACGGCAACTCGTACACATAAAGCCAGAATAAACAACAAAAACACAAGTACACAGAGGCTCGCTGTTCAGCTCCGAACACTCAGGGTTAGAAAGGAGACAGCGAAAACGGACATATGACTTGCCACACCATTTAATCAAGGCACATGGCGGTAATCAAATACGAATAAGGTACAACGGAATTACCAATTAAACAGAGATATGACACTGGCTAGCTAGTTCTAAGGCCACCCAGAGTGTGCTCGAATTGAAAAGATAACTAAGATTTAGCACTTCCTAATCACGGGCCAAAGTAGAAAAGTTCTCACGGAAAATTAAGTCGCTAGTCCACCACCAAAGTTATAAATCCAACTCTTCCTAGTTAACTCCGGTACATATAGCCACACGGCATAAGTGCTTCGGCGCCCAAATGCTGCTGCTTCCAACGGTTGCCACCAAAGGCACCTGTCAGCCTTCTGTAGCACAGAGGCACCTTGCCCATTGATGCCGTGCGCCTAGAGGCGTCCTCGCAGCGTCAACACTTCGCTCACACGGAAACAATAACTCCACTACCCAAACTCACCCATGTCTGGAATAAATTCTCCCAACAGCTTTCCTCACTCAGCATGCGCTGCGGCTCCGACAAACATAAGCTTACGACAAAGCGGAGTCGATAACGTGCCGCGCGTCAGTCCACACAAATAGTGCTAAAAGCGTTTTTAAAGGTGAAAATGCAAGTAAGTTTCTTAAACTCTACCCGTACAATATCGAAACTTTTAGTGGTACTTCACAGGCTATGTCGCCATATTCTCTTTGTGACTTACCTACAAACGAACCACAATGATATGCAGAGTCATAACCATGGAGGTAAGAATAAGGGGAGATGGCGCTACGTATCCCAGCCGTACTACGTTTTGAAGCCATGGGGGCGTGGCTCGCTGCCATGACACTCTGACCAAAACATTGCCAGTGTGCTATAGCGCTGCCTGTATTACAGTCGCTGATTGCACTATATACGCATGTAACGTCATCAGATTGGTTGTTTCAAAGTTTTTGTTTAAAATAAAACCTCGTAAAGGCGAAATTCCGCATTTCTTCTGATTAAAAATAGTTTTTAATGTAATATTACGAATAGCTAGCCTTCAATGTAAACGATACAATTTTGTTAATTCAGTAATAAACGTGTTTCACAAACTAAATAATAGAAACTGAAAACTAAGTTAGCTATACCCTCCCTCCAAAGCCCCATAAATACATCTTGTTTGTAATAAGTACTGGGACATTTCAGTTACGTTACACTACTGGGAAACACTGTTCATTACCACCAATATTTACTGAAATACGGTACATAGAATGGCAAATCTACTTTACGCCAGTTAATGTAGTGTTAGCTTTTAATTTGGTACATGATGAAGACAAAGTGAGTTTCTCAACACTTCGATTATCGACGATACGAACGTATTATACTGAAACGTGAACGTGAAAACTAAGAATTTAATTCTTTGAATTAACACACCTTTTGCAAATGTTTTGGGTGTGTATGGAAAACTGATGGTACAGCATTTATCGGAGCCTTACTGTTGAAAGGGAAGTTCGGTCTATGTCCTCTTCTCGGCAGTGCTGAGAACATATACTGCTCCATTTAGACGCACGCCAATTCTTCCTACTCACGGCATTCTCCCACAGAGCTTTCCGACTTTCATTTTTAGGAAATCTAAAATCATACAGGAGGAAAACACGCAATAGTACAAGAACCGATGTAGCACACGTTCATTCACAATGAAGTTGTAAAATCACACTTAACGAGACAACTTACACATGAAACGTTATTCCCTTCGATTTCGCATCACAATCAGAACGATTCGTACATCCGAACACCACACGGCACCATAATAGCGCAAAATCCTTCCATAAGCGAGCGACAAGCCTATGCACACAAGCTTACAGCAGCAATGTTTTGGTCGGATTGAGATGGCTACCCTCGGCTCCACATAGCTTCACAGCTGTGACGTCACGGCGTCTCCCTCTATTCTTACCTCCATGGTCATAACTGTCTGAGAACAAAGTTTATTTATAATTTATGAATATAAGTTATTAAGTTTATCTGTAATTTATTAACCCATAAATAAACCATTCTGTTGCCACTTATCTGATAACATTACTTCTCTTCATCATGTAAACAAAAACTGAGATGTAAACTGTTTTATACGAGCTAAGGAGAGAAATCGGTACTTTGTTAACTAAAATGAAACAAACTCTTTATTAATTAAGGAACAATTTGACTTTCTTGGATCGCCAATTATTAAATTAAGACTAGTTCCCCGTTTTCATGTTTACTTTCATGACTCTGTTTGCACACTCGCATTCCACATCGCGAGTTCTGTACAGAGAAGTATTTTATGAAAGTTGGTAAGATACCGTCTTGCAGTGAACATCGCAGGTACGGCAAATTAAATTTAATTTTTGACAGTCACATCATTATTCCTAATAAAAACATGTATCAGAGCAGACTAGCGTTCCATGCGCACAGGTATGTCATTAAATTTAACCTTAATCAGATTGTTTCACAGTCAGATGGCAAATGTAGATTTCGTTGAAAACGGATTGCTCTCCCGCAGATGTATTATTTAATATAGTTGCCACTCTGGATTTCGCATCGTGAACAGAAATACACAGAGAATGAGAACGAAATTATCATGTAGTTGTCTTGCCCTGCTCTGAAGTTTACACATTCCGAAATCAGAATAATATTTACAAATTTTCCAGATAGAAACCTGATACTTAGGATCACGAGTTTATAAATTACGTTCACATGTCGACTTTATCTGCCAGGATACGTATTTCTATGGTAGTCTGATGATCTCTTCAGTAAGATAAACAATTGTTCTTCTACCACATATACGTGCTTTCATCGTACACTGTATACCATTACAGGAAAATAGTTCGTTTTGCGTATTCATAACCCGTGAACATTATAGACAAATTTTCTGGAGAACAGTTAAAGTTTGCTCGGGCAAGAATAAAACTTTTGTGTATTTTCTGCAATTATGAATACTGATTCGTGACAAGTATTTTACAGCCTGTAGTGAAAGTGAGATTCTTAAATTGTGCTTAGGTTAAGTGATTTTTGCCAGTATTCTTTGCTACTGCTAATGATGTACTCCCATCTAAAAGTATTCTTGCTTATTTAATCTTGAAATGTTATATTATTAGACAGACAGTGATTATTTATGATACATGGTACGCTGTGTCCTTTGCTGACGTGTAGGTATTATAATGCACAGTGATATTACCAGAAGCCTGGATTTGCATTTATTCAATGAATCCAGTCAGTGGTGATTTAAATATTTTTCTGTTTTCATTAAAATTTATAGGAAGAAATTTTTAGCATTTATCAGCGTAGTGTTGAACTTCAGTGTGTAAGAGCTTTTTGTTTGCTCTGTTACCACAATTGCGTTAAAATGTCAAAAGCTGCCAGAGACAGGTCAAATGCTAGAGCTGCAGCCGATGCAACTTTTGGTAATTCTGTAAACAGAGAAGGGACAAGTGAAGAGGGATCCTCTCACAATGCTGATTTGAAGAACATAGATAGGGCAACGCCTGACAGGAATGACTAAGGTAATTTTTCAGTATCAGACACGGAACATGAAACAGCAGTTGGGGGTTCTGCTTTGGAAACAGAGTCTGTAGGATGTAATTGATGAGAACATTCAGGTTCCATACTTAAAGATCCAGGTTTTACATCCACAACTGTTGACCAAATGCTGCCTGTCTCTGCCCCGTCCTCTAGTAATGCCAAATATGGGAACAATCACTTTTTGCAACGTATCCTGAATGTTTTATCACAGTATTATAGATTACGGGATAGTAAATTTGAAGAGCGTGACGGAGAACGGGATAGTAAATTAGAAGAACGTGAGAGAACGCTGGCCAGCAATCTAGAACAGATTAATAAAAAATATAGAGAGGAACTTTTGGCCGATTTAAAGGAGAAAACAAAACAGGTTGAGCAAGATGCACATGAGTAGTTCGACTCTTCAATAAACAAGGCATATACGGCAAACAACTCTTTTGTCGATATAGAGAATTCCTCCATTCATGCAACAAAAATCATACATTGTAAACCAATTAGTGAACAAAAGGAACAGTGTCAGCCTAATAGTAATCAAAGTGAGGAACAGATATTAGATGAAATCGACTACTCTCCTCTTACTATAGAGATTGTTGAAGACCAAGCAGTAAATTTAAGGGAAATCAGTGTTTTTGATTGGGTAACTAATTACATGCCTTAGTCAGGTGATGTCAGTGAATGTGAAACAGTTGCACATCCACAAGCAGTATGGAACGTAGTTAACGATAAGGCAGCGTATTTTTGTGACACTCTTCCAGGTAAAACATTTTGGAACATGGCTTCAGAGGAGAGACGAATAAATTTTGTACAGTTTGATGACATTACAGATACCTTGTTGGAAGAGGACAATCAGAACATATTACTCTATCCTATAATGTGTGTTTCTGTTGCACAAGTTACTATCAGCGGTATTAGACTTGGGTAGTTGTATTTCGGTTATCAGTAAGGCATCTTCCAGCAAATGTCGGGGGTCAATTGTTTGTACAACATTTCCTTTGCAACGAACCAAAATTCTTTGTGTTATTACCGATAAAGCTGTAAAGGTTCTGAAACACACAAATTCAGATTTCATGTGCCAAGGTTCTCAGTTCTCTGCCAACATCTTAACTTTGCCTCTTCCTACTACACAAATAATATTAGGTGTTAATTCTTGAGTGAATAAGAGGATATTCTAAATTTTAATGACGCAAAGGCGAAAGCTGAACTCTGTTTGCATATCGAGGACTGTATTTCAGAGGAGGAAGAAGACTTCAACAGTTCGAAAATTTTTAACCTTGTTATAATCACAGCCGTCCACTGAAGCCACTGGTTATCAGCCAAGTACTTCCCAGGAGATGCAGCAGCCTTTTTATATCTCTGAAATTATACGTGATAAAGCAAACAGTTTAGAGGATGCTTCTGAAGTAGGTAGGCAAGAGGTATTCTACATCTTACAGTGAACTTCTGATATCTCTGTCATCTAACATGATACCATACATAGTTTTCTGAATGAATTTAAAGTCAAGCAACATACGAACGTTTTTGTTCCATCTTAAGCTATTCCATTGGTGTACAGGGAAAGAGGAAAGAATGGCATCTCGTGTAGGTAGAGCATCCATAGGTATATCAGCTTGCAATGATGTCTCCCTGAGCTGGGTGTTACTATCCCTTCTTTTAATTCATGGTGCAGTCGACATCTTGTATTGTACTGTTTAGGGTGAATAACTGTTTCCTACTATCCTAGAGAAATAAGTTTTGAGACGGTTTGACCTTCCACTACAGGCTGTTATTTTCCTAACTGTTGATAAATGTAACTTCCTATGAACTTTTGGTAATTTGTGAATGATGTTTCAGAAGTCTACTGTATTGATGCAATTTTGAGATGTTTGAAAATAGCTATATGAAGTTTACAGTCCTCAGCTATTGGCTGTTAGTAAAGTAGAGACCCGGGTTGATAATTCCAGTTGACTATGTATATTGTGAGAAACTCGACACAGTGTAAGGAATGTTAGAAAAAGGGTAAAGTATGACAGTTACATAAGATAATTCTGGAACCGAAAGGTAAAAATTGTAGTGCTTATGACGTTGCTGTATTTGTGTGATGAAATAAGATGTTAATATTATACAGTAATGTAAATGATAATAATCCTGAACACTAATGAAGGAATGATATGAATTTAATTATGATGTGCATCTAGGTGAAGAGATGATTTTAAGAATAAGTATTTCAGGAATCCAATGAATAACGATAATGTATGTGGATGTTTTTGTGGATTATTATTTCAGGTAGCCAGTGAAAGGTGATAGAAGATTTCCGCCTCACTAATGATGTTGGATGTGGTTTAATATCAACTTTCCAGGTATGCTGTGTAGCAGTGGAAACAAGAACCAAAATATATTTGACATGAACATTTCGTTCAGAGCTGTGCTCTGTATGTATGTTTATGAGGAATTTACTCATCAGCTATTAGAGCTACGCTGTGGTTGACACCTGATCTTTGAATATTTCAGGAACCTGTAGCCTGTTAATGAAAATATACTTAACATATTGCTCTTTTATCACTAAGCATGACAACGGTTTTGCGGTCGTAATGATACCAATGAATTTGACTAATCCTAAGTTTTGCTCCAGTAGTACATCTGACATTAATTGTAGCGTAATAAGATTTCCTATTAACAGTGTGTATACAGTAGTTACCTATTTTGGTTATCGCCATGCTGTTACTGATGTTATTGTATATGGGATATGTGTTAGTTAACATTCTGGTCAGATGGATAAATGTATGTAACTTAAAAAACGGGATCCAATACTTTTCATTTATGTGAGGCCCTTTTAAACCGTAGATATGTTTTGAAGAGTGACATTGGATACCAAATTGATGATTACCTGTTTACTTGTTCAAGCAACTAGTTGAAAGAACATCAAAGATTTACCAACAAGCTTTATACGTTGTAAGGTAAGAATTTCTACCGTATGTATATCAGGAAAGGATTTCTGAATAAGACACATGTTCATGGAATTATAAGTTTTGCAGGACAATTCAGTGTGATGTTGAGATGTATATAACTACTTACCTAATTCCTTTGCTAAGTTTGTTTCTTGTGTTCTGGATATGCATGCGAGATGACCTTGGGTAAAACACACACACACACACACACACACACACACACACACACACACAAAGCTTAATGGACAGATTATGTATGTATACATGTATGTATGTATTTATGCCAGTGCTTTTGGCCCAATTAGTTTAATAACTTAGCAGAGCAAGCATCATGTTAGACCATTTCATCTGTACCATGACAGACACGTAGAATGACTTATTACTGGAAGCTTTGTACACTTGTTTCCATGTATATGCTGTTACTTGTATTTCAAGCTAAGTACAATATTTATGTCAGTTTGTACCTGTTCACTGATATTTTGTGTACATTGTCACCTACCCCAGGAATCTGTAACCACATATCTTGTACAGTGTTTTTGTGATTATTTCTTTTGGAGAATTTTTTGAGTGCCTCCTGCTACTATATAGCAGAAACCACTCTGCTAATTTCTTGTTTAATACGAGAGTTGTCATGAAATGGGATTGTCCTATTTACACGTCGATTTTCAGGAGGTTTTGGACATATTTATGAATGAAGTAGCGAATTTGATAAATGTTCTCAACCTCTGCTGTATCAATTAATCATGTTAAGGAAAAATGTGTTTCAGACCAAAGATGATACAGTAACTCAGAGTAGCAATGTGTAGTGTGTGTTGAACAGCCTGCCTATGTACCTATTGGGTAGTGGAGCCAGCATTATTTTCAAAAGTATTTTGTGCTAATATGTTTTGAGGAAAGAGAATGAGAAAATATTAATGGAAGAATGTCAAAAGGGTTGCAGGGCCAGTTTTAATGGTACAGGGTATTATAAATGGTGGAAAAATTGAAATTTCTAATGACTTTATTAAATTCTATAGTGTTTCCTGATTACATTGCTCCATACATTATAGGGTTTCAAATGAAAAATGACCTATACGTACCAAATTCTAAAGTTAGGCTAATGTATGCCGCCACACCCTTTTTATTTCTGTTACAGAAACCAGTATCATTTCGAAAAGAACTGTGAACTTTGTTTCCAGCGATTATACATATGATGCATTATGTATGTTGGTAACAATAAAGTTTTCTAGTGTCTGTAAATGATTATCTTTGCTAGTATTTACTTTATTTTCGCTAAAGCAGTTTGTTCACGTGTTACTGAATGTTTGTTGCCCAAGTGCTACATATATTTGTGGATGTACGTATCCCTTAGTGTGCAATAAATACGAACTAGCCACGCATCAAGAAATTCAATAAAAGGAAATTTTGTGGTAACCAGTCCACAAACAAAGCAAGCCCCACCCTTGGAAGTAACCTATGTATCAGTTCTTCAGGAAAGAAACTCCCACAAGGCACACATCCTGGTGATTCAAATATTTTTGTTAACAATGGCGCTGTTTTTAGTGTATTTGTTGTTGTTAATGTGGGCAACATATCTTCTTTGACAAAAAAAGTGGTGAAATGTGAACAATGTGATGGCGTAGGCTGTCTGGAAATAACTGAACAACAAAGTAGCAGGAAGGGCTTAGCGTCAAAATTAGTTGTTCTGTGTAGATCCTACAATAAATCTATCTTAAAAATGACTTCGAACATTGTGCATAATTCATGTGATGACAATTTCAAGTTAGTGTATGCAATGCGTGCAACAGGAAAATGAAAAAAGGCTGCTCAAACGTTTTGTGGTTTGATGGACCTTCCTCCTCCTCCTAGTAGCTTCAGCAAGTACATAAAATTACTTTTAGATGCCTTGACGGTTGTGTCTAAGGCATCTATTAAACGTGCAGTAGAAGAAACTGTAAATGTTCGTGGAACCAGAGACGTTGCTGTTCCACTTGATGGCACATGGCAACGCAGAGGACATCGTTCCTTGAATGGCATTGTAAGTGCTACTTCTCTTGAGATTGGAAAATGTTTTGATGTTGAGTGCTTATCTAAATACTGCCACGCCTGCCATGGTAACACTAAAGGACATACTGAAGATCAGTTTTCTAAGAATAATTATGATGGTTACAGTGGAGGTACGGAGTGTGATGGTGCTCAAAAACCATTTCAGACGTCGGTGCCCGTTTATAACGTTAGATATAAGAAGTACCAATGGGGACTCTAAAGCATTCACTAAAATTAATGAGTTCATTGTTTATGGTGATACCCTGGTATCAAAATGGGAGTGTTTTGGACATGTTCAAAAGAGGATGGGTGTTAGTTTGATGAAGCTACAAAGGGAAACGAAAGGAAAGTTGCCTTCTGGCCGAGGCAGATTGACAGAAACTGAAATAGACCTCCTTCAGAGTTATTATGGATCGAACAGTAGACGCAACCCACCTCTGAATGATGTTACAGCAATGAGAAAAGCTGTATGGGCCACCTACTTTCATAAGTTGTCCACAGATGACCACCCTGTTCACGAACTATGTACTGATGGAGCAGATCCTTGGTGCGGTTACCAAAATGCAAAAGAAGGTGGTCATAAGCATTCTCTTCCTGAGCCTGTTATAAATGAAGTAAAACCAATTTTTAGAGACCCCAGTGACCCTGTTTTGCTTAGTAAATGTCTTAATAGGGGCACTCAGAGTATAAATGGAAGTTTCAACCACTGCATAAGGGAAAGATTACCCTAGAATGTTTCTGTAGGACTAAATACATTAAAAGGTGGTGTACTAGATGCAGTGATATGTTTCAGTGATGGAGTGATAGGAAGGTTGGAAGTCCTGAGAAATTTAGGCATAAAATGTGGCTCTAATATGTGTGTGACCTACAACAGGTGCATGAAGCTGAAAGATTCGCTCTTCAAGTTACCAGAGATGCAAGATGTGCTACGAGGAATGCCAAGAAGACTATTCTTCAGGAATGTTTTGAGGTACAGTTTAATTGGACCCATATCTTCATTTGTAATTTGCCACAAGTTATATTTTTCAGAATTCAGGTACAAATATTTCCTAAAGTTTATAAAGCATTGCTCTAATTTTTTTCCTGTAACTTGCAATAGTCCATACGTATGTAGTAGACCTATGCATTATTTTGGAATCAACTAAATTATGGAAAAAATAACATTTTCATTAGGAAAAAATTTATAAAAATTGAAACATAAGATGTGATTCTTTTATCTCTTTAATATCCATAATAGGTGGAATTAAATAGGTATAGTACCTCAGTCATCATGTCATGCATATCTAATAAAAAGGTGGTCCCCTTCAGATGTATAACATTGGATTAAATGGTGCCACAATTTGAGGAAGCATTTTGGAAACAAAATGTCATCACTTTCTTTGCAATAATTTTAGTCACCCTAAGGAAGTTCAAAAATATTATAAATACTTTTAATTTGTATAGAAAGTGTGCTGCATTACCTGGTATCAACAAAGAAATCTGTAAAACATATGCATTATAAACAGTGCCTGAAAGAAATAGATGTTGATTGTTACGTAATAATGAGCTGGAAAAGTACCCTGTATCCTTAAGGCAGTTCAGACTTTTATATTTTTGTAAGTGTATAGCTGCTTTCTCATCGTTAAAACATAGCATATGGCTGACGTTTACTGTAGAAATCTTATAATGCAACATATGGTTTTGTCTTATAGTTGAAACAAGTATCAACGAAGACCGTTGTACTTAGGAAAGTTATTAAGGAATATTTTGCTAACTAGCCTAGGTTTAGAACTTTATGAAAATGTGTATTGGCTTCGTAGTTCAATGAAGCATTGTGAAACTTCAAGTGTTTTTTCTCATTTATCAGTCGTTACTATTTGTTTCCCATTTTCATGTTGACTTTCATGACTGTACACTGGCATTGCCCATCGCGAGTTCTGTAGTGAGAAGCATTTTAAGAAAGTTGGTAGGGTACCGGTTTCCATTAAGCATCACGAGTACGACAAATGAAATTTGATTTTTGACAGTCACATCATTATTCCTAACGCAGGTTTCAGAGCAGACGAGTGTTCCATGTGCATAGGTATGCCAATAAATTTAATTACTGTCGAAGTTCATGTTCTTTGTAAGGCAAAGTGACCGTCGGGGTAATTTTGGGATAGTATCAGTCCTGAGGCTTAATACCAGTAAAAGATGTCAGTAAAGTGCTGTTTTAAGCAGGTTTATCAGATTGTCATATGCCTTTTTATATTCATTTGAGTGTAATTACAATAACAGTTCTGATACAGTGATCGTTTGCTAGTCTAAAGATAAAAATTTTCAATATTTAGGGCCAATATTTCAATCTGAATCACTTTGTTTTGCAATTAGATGGCACTCGTAAATTTAATTGAAAACGGATTACTCTCTCGCAGACAAATTGTTTGATATACCGGCTAATGTGGATTCCCATCGTAACATATTGCCTTGTGCTGAAACACAAAACAAAACCTAAAAGATGTCAACACTGCAAGGTTGCTGGAAGCCAGCGCAGCGTCTATCCGAAGCCACAGTGTAGCTCCAAGAAAGGAAAAGGGAAGAGTGGGTTTAACGCTCCGTCGACATCGAGTTCATTACAGACGGAGCACAGGGTCGTGTTGTGTCAAGGATGGGGAAGGAAATTGGCTGTTCATTTTCAAAGGAACCTTCCCGGTGCTCGTCTGGAGCGATTTAGGGACAAGTTCTGAAGCAGGGGGGCTGCACGCACGCTTGAACCGCCGTCCACCCGAAATCGAGTCCAGTGTGCTATTCACCGTGCCACCCCGCTCGGTACGTGCGTCGAGTTTACTACGTTACTGTCGTCTAGTCAGTTCAGGGTACTGTTGTCAGAATGACAGCTGGAACAGTTCATGTTGTGCAACAAGCCTTAAGTTTAGTGCCTTCAATCTTCACTGACTTTGAACAGTGTTCTACTCATCCGCAGCAGTGGAGTGGACTTGTCAGACCACCATTACCGTGAGGTGAGGTTCTTATTTGGCTGCTTCATACTTGAAAAAATTCATCTTCTACAACCGCTCACTATTGTAAAGCAATCGTGGTAACATTAAAAGCTCGATGGGACTTCCACCGTTAAATGCAGAGGAGAGACGGCATAGCTGTAAGGAGTACATTGAAGGCCTCCATGGCAGCAAAGACTTGTCTGATGTGATAGAAGAAGAAACAGGAATCGATATAGAAGAAACAACGGAGTCAGTATTAGAACCAGAATTTAGAAGAGCTTTGGAAGACTTCAGATCAAATAAGACAGAAGGGTTCGATATTCCATCAGAGATTCTGAAATCAGAAGACTATTCACCTTGGTGTGTCGAATGTGTTACTGTGGCGATAAACCATCTGACCTGATCAACCACACAATTCCGAAGACTTCAAGAGCTGACAAATGCAAGAAATATCGCACAATCAGCTTAACAGCTCACGCATACAAGTTGCTGACAAGAATAATACACAGAAGAAAGGAAAACAAAATTCAGGTTATATTAGAGGACGATCAGTTTGACTTCAGAAAAGGGAAAGCGCCAGAGAGGCGTTTCTCACATTGAGAGACAGTTCTCACGTTCCGGTTGATAATGGATCCAAGACACGTTAATAGGATTTATCCACCTGGAAAAAGCGTTCGACAATATCAAATGGTGCAAGAGGTAAGAAATTCTGAGGAAAATTGGTATAAACTACAGTGAGAGACGGGTAATATACAAAATGTACAAGCACTAAGAGGGAATAATAAGAGTGGACGACCAAGAACGAAGTGCTCGGGTTAAAAAGGATGTAACACAAGAATCCTTTCTTTGGCCCCTACTGCTTGGCCTGTACATCGAAGAAGCAATGGTGGAAATAAAAGAGAGGTTCTAGAGTGGAATTAAAATTCAAAGAGAAAGTATATCATTGACTAGATACGCTGGTGGCATTGCTATCCTCACTGTAAGTGACGGAGAGTTACATGATATGCTGAATGGAATGAACAGTGCAATGAGAACAGAATTAGGAGTGAGTGTATATCAAAGGAGACAAAAGTAAAGTGAATTACTAGAAATGAGAAGAGCGAGAAACTAAATATCAGGGTTAGTGATAACGAAGTAAATCAAATTAATATATTCGGTTAGCTAAGCAGCAAAGTAACCCCTGGTTGGACTCAGCAAGGAGGACATAGGTAGCAGACTAATGCTGACAGAAATGGCATCCCTGGCCAATTGAAGTCGTCTTGTATCAAAAGTAGGCCTTAAATTGAGGAAGAAAGTTGTGAGAATGTACATTTGGAGCAGAGCATTCTATGGTAGTGAAAAATGGACTGTGGGAAAACTGGAACAGAAGAGAATCGAAGCATTTGAGATACGGTGCTAGAGACGAATTTTGAAAATTATGTGGACTGATAAGGTAAGGAATGAGGAGTTCCTGCGCAGAAGCGGAGAGGAAAGGAATATATAGAATACAGTGACAAGAAGGGACAGGTTTATGTGACATGAGGGAATGACTTCCATTGTGCTAGAGGCAGTTGTAGAGGGTAAAAGTTGTATAGGAAGACAGAGATTGGAATACAACCAGCAAATAATTGAGGACGTAAGTCGAAAGTTCTATTCTGTGATGAAGAAGCTTGGTCAAGAGAGAGACGGGCCGCATAAAAGCACTCAGAAGAATGATGACTCTAAATAAAAAAATATGGAGCGTTCTGCTCTGCGGCATCGCTGTTAACAATGGAGATAAAATTGAGTTTATCTTATTTCTATTTTCTTCATATGTGATTGCTATTAGCATCTACCTTTTTTCAGGGCATAGAGTTTCACGGTAATTTACAATCCAATTAAGGTTTTTAGTCTTGCAAAGAGACAAGAACATAGTACGACTCGAAATCATCTTCTTCTCCTGGAGACCTGTATATGTGTTATTTATTAGTTAATACCTGGTACATACGTGCAAGTGATGTCGACATTTCATTAAAATTGTGGAAACATTAGAAGATACAGGAAGTAACTCATACCATTACTGAACTTGTGGCTCAAATGATAATTGATGTTTTAATTAAAGTCCAGAACAAAATTACAGTTCGTCGCTAGCCCAAAGAAGAAAAGTATAGTAATTGATAACAACGGCAAAGAAACTAATTATGCGAAGGTGGGAGATAGCGCTTGCTCATAATGAGTGTGTACATTATGTTTCGTTCCGTAAAATCTGAATGCGAATTGTGTAAATGCAAATACAAGATGTACACGAAGTATGAGATGTGCACCGAAATGAGACTCGCAGAGGTGTGAAAGAGAAACAACTCAAAAGAATGGGAACAGCTTGTGAGAGCCAATGCACTCCTGCCAATTACAAGTGAGATGACCGTTGCTATTTCCAGGCTTCTTCCTTAAAAAGATGCATTTTTGCAGAAATGAAAGTCGCAAAATTACGAATTTCACTTCAAATAAAAATATAGAGAGGACGTCATTAATAAGTGTTATCATAGAGAAATTCGAAGCTTGTTTGAAAATGAAACTCCTTGTCTTTCCCCAAAATGCTGTTATGAGAACTGCATTTTATTATTTCGAGAGAAAAAGAAAAGACAGTCGCTTGTGCAGTCAGTGAATGCTACGATCTGCCATCCGGAACTACAACACAAATAAAGACCAAAAATATAATTAAGGGCTATTTATTTGAAAATACCTTGTAACCGATGAGGCAAAATCTTGAAAAACGGGAGTGAGTAATTTTCAGTATTGCATCCTCAATTTCTTCCTGCCGTTTGCAGAAAATAATTCATTACTTCTGTTATGCTGTTGGCCTGCAATAACGGCTACTTTTTCTTTACGAAGGCGACGAAATACCGTGAATGTAACTCGAACTCTACCTGGAACTAGTAATAGACTGATTCAGCCTCTCGATAAGGAAATTTATGTATTGTGTAAATAACTTTTCAGAAAGTTATTGGACAATATCCCATAGCTCTTTGCCATTTCAAGATTATCAGCGGAAGAGTATTGTTAAACTGTAGTCTTACGTGCATCGTCAGCTGCAGCGTCACGTCTTAGGAATTTGGTTTTGATTGTCTGGTACACAGCACAACATGCAGAACAACGACCACGACCATTTCGTAACCTATCCCAGTACTGTCGAAATAAAATTAGTAATTACTGTGAAGTGCCTTAATGCATCAATTTTTCTTTTATCAGGTGAGCCTTGTGTAAAGAAAGTGTTTGTTTTCATCATCCAATAGGCAGTTCACATTTTTGTGATGACTACATATAATGAACAAGGAGCTATTTCATTGTTAGTAAAATACAGATTATTCAAAAATTATCATAAGAACTTCGCTATAGGAAATGTTATAAAATATTTCATGTAACGAAATTAAAGTCCAAGTTGACGGAAGTCGTCTCTAGAGTAACATCTTCCACTGGGTTGATTTTCCTTGTTCTGTTATTCACTTGTGTAACAATTACATTTGCACAAGTGCAGCTTACGATTTGAACCGCAGATTTTTTAAAGGAAATTAATGATTTGCGACATTTCTGGCGTGCTTTAAGTGCTCAAAATTCGCGTGTGTGCATTCTGGACCTCGCGCTACGTGGCTCTACGTTCTCTCGCCAGAAGACAGCAGATTGCTGACGGAGCTTCTCCATGGTCACGTCATCGGACGTTATTGCATTTCATGCGTCCGTCTCAGCAGATACACGCTTCACTACAGCTCCTCCAGTGTCACCGGCTGCCTCTACGAACGTCGGCGTACATCCTGTCGCCGTTTTTCCAGTCGACGATTCCGACCGCTCGCAGGGTGAACGCCCGGCTGCGGACAGGAGCATCCCGCAGACTCCTTTTTGGGCTACTGCCCCTGCCGCTCCGCCGACGTACCGTCCTACCCCCGCCGTCATTTTCAACTTCCTTATACGACGACTGTGAGGATGTTTGGAGAGGGTGAACGAATGCAATGCGGCCTACTCCAATCTTATCGAATCTTGTTTTGCTAGTAGCGAGGTGGGAGCGGCAGTTTCAAATGTTGTGGTGGCCCTTCGCGGCAGTTGAAGCCACTTTGTACAGCTGCGGGCCGTAGCTGCTAATATGGGACTCCTTGAGATCAAAATCTCAGATTCAATCGTTCGTAAGGCTCATTTGAAAATATTATGTTAACAATTATGGCAAGAAAATATATTCGCTGCTAATTACTCATCATGTGCATCAGGAGGGAAACAGAAAATAAGTGTCCGTGAGGTGCAGAGATTAACTTTCAATAGGACATATGCATTACAATTCACAAAATGGATGTCGTCGACATATAGGAAACGTTCAAAACAAACCATTAACTTGCACCACGAACGCCGATTGAAAAAGACGTGCCGTAGTGATCAAGACCGAACACGAACTCCTTGGGAGTTATCAACCTTGCAGGACGTTCAGCTTTGTACCCACTCTTAAAAAATGCATGTAGAATCAAATTGGTGTAACGGGGTGATCAGAACTGATGGAATGATGTCATGCTAGCGAATACGAAACAGTCTGTCGTGGAGCTCACCGTGAAACTGACTATCTTTAAGGTGCAGCTATACATAGTGCGATAATATGTTCTATAGGCAGGGGAAAGACAGATATCACAAGTCTGAAATCGTCCAGTGGCTCTAGGTGGTATGAATTGCAATGTCACACACTTTGGTTGCTCTAGCGGAGTATGATTTTTATACGCACATCAGCAATCAAGAAAAAGCAAGCACTCATAGTGTAGCTGTAGTTCTGTTGCGCCCATTTTCCCACTCTTGCTTTCTATGACGTAAATATTCCCTTCTGCCCTTGCGAGATCAGGCACACGAGACAGAATCGTAGGGGGCAAGCACCTCCAACTTCTCGCAGCACAATAAATAACTTTCCAGCCTATTTAACATCCAGATTAACGGTCGGCATAATTTTATACGAATGAGTTAAGGCATTGATGTTAGTTGGTCTTGATGTAACTCTCTTGGTAGCTCTAATCTCCAGGGTTCCTTTCATAAGCATATCCTCTTCAAATCCGTATTGGTCGGAGTCGAAAACAAATTCCTTATTGAATTATGAGATAAGTTTGTTCATCTCATCTACAAATTTTCGGACGGATACCACAGGTTACTGTGCATCGCCAAGTTGACACTGAAGTTCCGTTATCTTACATCTTCCAATTCTGTAGCACTGTTTGAACCGATGTAACCATCCACTGCTTCGCTTGAAATCACTATAATGTATGTCGCGCGGAAGTTGATGTGTATAACACAGTAGCTCATTATTATGCACATCCTGTAAACTGTATCGTGCATCCTTGAAATGCGCAAACAGCACCTTTTGTAACAAGTGCACTTTGTCCTCCCTTGAATATCCGTGGTTTTTCTTATGCTTATTGCTCCGGCCTCATTCGCAATTTGTTCATTACTGCTTTTTTTACTATACTGCGGATGATATTCCATGTACGTAATTATGTTTAGTACCCACTCCATTGGCAACGACTGTGCTTTACTACCTTTCACTGGAGACAAACTTTGTGGCTCTCTGCACGACAAGGATGATGAACTACGTAGCTCGACACCTGTTTCAATACCAGTTTCACTTGTTAATCACTTATCGTCATCATTGTGCTCCTCACGTTCATTTTCCGCACAGAAGACCGTATACGACACCACACATTTCACTGACTCATCTTGCAGAAAGGTTAATATTTCTTGTGACACTTCTTTCTCTCTCTGCGAAATTCCTTGGATTCCTTTCTCACGGAATGTCAACTTCGACAACTGTTGTTGTGTATATGTCTGCTTTGTTTATCGTTACCATTGCTCTGCTTTGTATCAACGCCACTAGTATTGTAGCACTTGTGAGTTACTCCTCGACTAAGCTGTTCAACTACGCTCCCTATCCTCATGCTGCGCTCATTATTGGATCGATGAAAGAAGGAAGTACAAATATGTGCAGGTAAATTTAGGAACACAGAATTACAAATCTTTTAATAATGAAATAAATGGGAAGTGCAGGGAAGCTAAGGTGAAATAGCTGCAGGAAACTGTGAACAAATCGAAAAAGAATTGATGTTTGGAAGGGCAGAGTCAGCGTACAGACAAGACAGTACAACCTTCGGTGAAATTGAAAGCAGTGGTGGTAACATTAAGGGCTCAATGGTAATTCTACTGTAAAATGCATAAGGGAGAGCGGATAGGTGGAAAGAGTAAATTGAAAGCTTCTATGAGGGGAAAAAGACTTGACTGATGTGATAGAAGAAGAACCAGGAGTCTACAGGGAAGAGACAGGGCTTTCAGTATTAGAATCAGAATTTAAAAGAGATTTTGAAGACTTAAGATCAAATAAGGCAGAAGTGATAGATAATGATTTAATAGAAAAGCGATTTAAAAACCGAGACCATGGCTATACTGTAACTGCGTGCAGCATGGTCAAAAACAGGTAGCACGACCTCTACACTGGACCGGAGCTCTCCCATTATTTCAGACGTGGTGTTGCAGTAGGGAATTTTATGCAAGCTTGCCGATTGTGACGTCGCAAGGTATTGCGGGGTTACATTTATTGCAGTAAGATACCTAGACGTGGAGCCCAGTGAACGTACAGGAGGAAGCAAACTTGAGTCTTAGCCATGACTCATAGCTCATCTATCGCTACTAGCCAGCGTGAGAATGGGCTTCTGTGTCACTTATAACGACCGTATATTCATACTCCCCACGAATCTAAATAAAACATATTAAATGTTAACATATTTTAGAATAAGATTTTCACTCTGCAGCGGAGTGTGCGCTGATACGAAACTTCTTGGCTGATTAAAACTGTGTGCCGGACCGAGACTCGAAGTCGGGACCTTTGCCTTTCGCAGGCAGGTGCTCTACCATCAGAGCTACCCAAGCACGACTCACGTCACGTCCTCACAGCTTTACTTCCGCCAGTACCTCGTCTCCTACCTTCCAAACTTTACAGAAGCTCTCCTGCGAAGAATGCGCGTGTTCTAAAACGGGGCGTCGGTGTGCGGACACCGTCAGTCGTACCTAGGCACGAGCAAGGTTGAACCACTTGAAGATCTCGGACAGTTGCTCCGAGGAAATATTGTGGAATATGCACAACGTGATCCGGCGGCAAACCCGTGAAGACAATTTACAACACATCCGCCGGGAAAGCTTGAAGAGGTACAGTGTGATACTGATTCACTTCTACGTTTGTGGTAGCTAATCATAGTTTGTTCACAAACAGATAATTGAGGCCTCCTAAGATGTGGATAGGCGGAGGTGGGTAGAAGTCCGTCTACTTCGTCCTGTTCATGTTTTGTGTCTGACCGCTGCCAGCCTCGGCGATGTATCGCAAATCTTTAATTATGTAGTCATTGTAAAGTGACTGTTTTGCCGTGTTATGTGGGAAATTAATACATTTCTTGATCAACGATTAAACTATTTCTGGCCCGTCACGAGTAGCTCCATATACTCTTCCCCCCTCCCCCACCCCACCTTGGAGTAGGGCAGCGGTTAATACTTCACGCAGTGGAGCTAGAAAAGTATTTAATAACGCCGCGGAAAGTAGCGAGCAGGAGAGTGGAAATAAATAGTTGCTTCACACTCTCTCTTAGCCGGTAAGACAAACAGTTGACGTACACAAGAGCAAGCTTCGGGTTTGTGAGAAGAATTTGGAATTCTGGCTGCGCCTCGCCTAAAAATGGGATCCACTATCACAGACTCCCAGTTACATGTCATGTATCCCTAATGTTTTTCTCAGTGCCAAGGGTCCCTTGCGTGTTAGAGTCGACCCTGGGGATCCATATAGACCACTTTGGGAATTAGTGCCTTATCTGAACCAGTAAGTAATTTTTAAAACTAAAATTGTTTCGAACTCTCAAAAACAACAGTGCCTCACGCCTTTCAAATAATATTTGTTGTATACGTTTTAGTACATTATTCCATAAATATTTTAGTGTTTGGGACACAAAAAATTCATACTGTGTGTTTCTATCCTTCTTGCATAACGTAGTAGTTCCATCTAGTGGGAAATCTTGGATTGATTATTGATCATGATTTCCACTATGGGCCATCCTCGTCGCTCACTGGATCATCGAATGTCATTCTTCTCGTGAAATAGTTTTATCGAGAAAGCAGGAAACAAGTGTCTCACGGTTTGTATATTTGCATAGTAGCAGCTGTTGCTTTTTATAAGAAATACTTCCCTTATACACTCCTTGCAAGTATCTATTCTACTCATGATACAGCAATTTCCATCCAACTCTTCAAGTTCCTCTTTAACAGTGATTGTGAAGCATATCCAACTGCTATCCACATCACTGCCATAGTTTTCTTTTTGTATGTTTCCTGATTGTAACATGTTATAGCGACAAGTAATTAGTTATGGATAGTTCACGTCAGTGTGATGCGTTGTTAATAAATAGTATAAAAGCCATGTCTGCATGACTCAGATGAAAAAAAAATAAGTTGCAGAAACAACGAAAAAGGCATGCCAAATTTGAGAGAATGCAAAAACTCCAAGATTGACGCAGTTTTGCTGAAGCCTGAAATTTAGCACGAACTTCATTGCGAGATGCTTTTAATAGTTTGTACAACAAAACTGTCTTTCGAAATCTGACAGGAAATCGAAATACATTCTGGTCATATGTAAAGTACACTAGTGAGAAGACGCAGTCATTACCTACACTTCGCGATTACAATGGTGATGTTATTGATGACAGTTCCACTAAAGTAGAGTTACGAAACACGGATTTCGGAATTCCTTCGCAGAAGAAGACGAAGTAAATATTCCAGAATTCGAATCAAGAACAACTGCAAACATGAGTAACTGAAAAGCAGATGTCCTCGATGTACCGAAGCAACTTAAAACACTTACTAAATCAACGCCTATGATCCAAATTGTATATCAGTCAAGTTCCTTTCGGAGTATGCTGATACAATAGCTCCAAACTGCTAGCCCGTCGAAAGATCCGTACCTAAAGACTGGAAAGTAACATAACTCACACCAACACTAACCTCGATTTGCTGCATGATTTTGGAACATGTACTTTGTTCGAATTACCTCGAAGAAAACGATTTATTGGTAAATAGCCAAATGGATTAGGAAAATGTCGTTCGTCTAAAACACAGCCGGATCTTTACTATCGTAAGGTGCTACCGGCAGAGAACGTCAAACTTATTCATATTCTTAGATCGCCATAACGCTTTTGAACCATTTGTCACAAGACTTCTAGTAGAATTGCACGCCTGTGGAGTATCGTCTCAGCTGTGTGACTGGATTTGTAATTTCCTGTGAGAAATGTCATACTTCGCAGTAATTGACGGAAAATCATATATTAAAACTGAAGAAATACCTGCTGTTCCTCAAGGAAGTGTTCCCGGCCCTCTGCTCCTATTGCTCTACGTAAACAATCTAGGACACAATTTGAGCAGCCCTCGAAGATTATTTGCAGATAATGCTGTCATTTACCGTCTTGTAAAGTCATGTCATGATCAAAACGAATTCCAAAACTATTTGGAGAAGTATCTGTATGGTGCGAAAAGTGGTAATTGATTGTAAGTAATGAAAAATTCGAAACCTTTCACATGAATATTAAAAGGAATCCGCTAAATTTCAGTTACACAATAAATCATACAAATCTAAAGAACGTAAACTCAACTAAATACTTAGGAATTACAATTACACAAAACTTAAGTTGGAACGATCTCATAGATAATATTGTGGGAAAGTCAAACCAGAATCATTGACAAAACACTTGTGAATTGCAACAGCTCTATTGAAGAGACTGCTACGTTTGGCAACCCTCTTCTGGAGTATTGCAATGCGGTGTGGGATCCGCATCAGATAGGATAGACGAAGGACATCGAAAAAGTTCAAAGACGAAGAGAGAGTGTCACGGGTATGATGAATTGGGGCGGCAATAATTAAAACAAAGCCGTTTTTCGTTGTGGGCTGTGCCTTCTCATGAAATTTCAATCAACTCCATTCTCCTCAAAGTGTGAAAATATTTTAATAGCGGCGACCCACAAAGGGAGAGTAATAATCAGAATTAGAGAAATTAGAGCTCGCACGGAAAGATTTAAGTGTTCCTTTTTCCCGCATGAGAGAGGAACTGTAGAGAAGTACCCTGAAAATGATACGATGACCCTTAAAATTGTGAATTCCAGAATAACCACGCTGGTATAGGTGTAGATATTGCTGTTGTTCACACTAATTTAAGAACTTCAGTTGATTATCTTTTTGTTTCGTGTACCCGATCCGAGATTTACCAAAAAAGTCACTATTAAAATGATCTAAATCTGTCGCTTTCAGTTCTCAACGAGAAAGTACCACAAACAGTTGCTGATTAAGGAATCTGCAGAGTACGTTCTCAGCAGAAAATGCAGTGTGTGTCACGCTTCGTATAATAGGTATCACTGATTAATTACTCAATGTTTTTGCCTAAACTTCGCCGCATTTACTACAGTTTCACATTTCCAGTGAACAAGGGAGCTGTACTAAGGTTGGAATGTTCTGCTATGTTGCAGATGGCAGCAGCATTTCCGCTGCTGTTGCTGCTGCTGTCGCTTGCTGGTGGAGCCGTCAACCCCAGTAAGTACTGTTGGGTTACATCCTACAGACAACCCTAGTAAGTACTGTTCTGCTACATCCTACAGGCAACCCTGGTAAGTACTGCTCTGATACATCCTATAGACAATCCCAGTAAGTCATGTTCAGCTACATCCTACACACAACCCTAGTAAGTACTGTTCTGCTACATCCTACAGGCAACCCTGGTAAGTACTGCTCTGCTACATGCTATAGACAATCCCAGTAAGTCATGTTCAGCTACATCCTATAGGCAACCCTAGTAAGAACTGCTCTGTTGCATCCTACAAACAACCCGTGTAAGTGCTGTTCTGCTACATCCTACAAACAAGCCCATTAAGTGATATGCTGGTATATTCCATAAACAGCCACACTAAGTACTACGTTGTTACATCCCACCTCTCACATCTCATACTCTGTGGGGTCCAATACAGGGCAACATGTAGTCTTACAGTTAAGAGCCCAAAGTCCAGATGACATGGTAGCACCAAAATGTACCAAGTATAGTAGATGAGGACCGCTTTGGTAAATTCCTAGCCTTTTAAGAACTAATTCTACCAGCCAGTTTGAGTGTGATATCAAGAAGTTTCCTCTCATTCATCTAGTCTAGACTCACCTATAGTTACACTTTGTAAAACACATTTTATTCAGCTTTAATCATATCAGGTGAGATGGAACAGTACAGTGCATGAAAATGATACAATAAACCCATCTGTGTTTTCAAAGGTGAAGGTCTGTTAGCGAAGTGATACAATATGCTACTTACAACCCTTCCAAGTACTGTGCTTCTATGTCGCACAAACAACGCCAGCAACAACAGCAATTTGCACAGTGCTCGTGCATGCCATAACAACTCCACTAAGTACTGTACTGTTACGTTGTTCACACGACTTAAGCAACTACTGTGCCACCACATCCCATATGCAACCCCACCAATTACAGTATTGCTATGTCCTACAAATAAACTCACTAAGTACTGTGTTCCTACAACTCTGCAAAGTAGTGTTGTGATATTACACAAACGACACTACTAAGAAATGTACTTCTGATTTTACAAAATGGTTCAAATGGCTCTGAGCACTATGGGACTCAACTGCTGAGGTCATTAGTCCCCTAGAACTTAGAACTAGTTAAACCTAACTAACCTAAGGACATCACAAACATCCATGCCCGAGGCAGGATTCGAACCTGCGACCGTAGCGGTCTTGCGGTTCCAGACTGCAGCGCCTTTAACCGCACGGCCACTGATTTTACAAATAACACAACTGAGTACCATGCTGCTATATCTTACAGACAGCTCCAGTAAGAATTGTACTGCTACATCCTATAAACAAACCTACCAAAGTGCTGTTACAATAAATTCTACAAACAACACTTTTAAATACTGTACTATGACATTTCTTCACTTTTTTCTTCTTTTGTGAATCAATATTTAAACTTTGCTGAATATGATTTCCAGAAACGGCCATAGTTCTCATAATAACAAGTTCCATAAATGATTGTTTGTTGTGAAGTGGAAATTTTTTTTGTGGCCAACTTGACGGTGACATCAAGACTTTGCCCCACGTTTATATAATCGAAGCAGAACTTTGGTTACACTCCAATAAGCACTGTGTTCCTGCATACCATAGATAACTCCGCTAAGTCACGTACTGTTATATCTCACAGACAACTTCAGCAAGTACTGTGCCACTGCATCCAACACACAAAACACAAAGTACCGTGTTGCTACGGCCTACAAATAACCTCAGTGAATACAGTGTTCCATAACTCACACAACCTGACCAAGTAGTATCGCGACATCACACAAACAACAGCACAACGAAGTGCTACATTTTACAAACAGCCCCAGCAAGTACTACGCTCCTACATCTTACAAACAACCCCAATAAATACTGTACTGCTACATCCTATCCACAAACCTAGCAAGTATTGTCCCAATGCCTCCCAAAGTCAACACTAGTAGGTACTGTACTACGATGTTTCTTCATTTTTATGTGAATCAAATGTTTTACAAAATTGCTCACAGTTCTAATGCTAACAACATACCGAAATAACAGTTTCTTTTTAAACAGAAAGTTTTATCTGTGACGATAATATTCAGTAATAATTGGTGTAACCCGTCTTCAGTTTTGGCTCATTGCTCATTTCATACTGTTCATATGTAATTCTGTATTTTCTCTCCATTGACAGTTTTTTATATCAATTGTGGCATTTACAGTTGTCTGTTACAACAATAACTCCATACCCAGCTTACTGAAGTTCTCCTGTTGTCGAATTGTATTACCAAATTTTGTGAGGTCTAAACATAAGTAATGAAATAGAGTACTGCTACTAAATACACGTAATGACAGACTTAATATTCTGCAACAGTGACTGTACAAGCCTATCTCATGTCCATAGAACGACGACGACAAAGCCACAGTCGATCATGAAAAGTTTTCAACGATCACTTTACGCTTCGTATAGTCTGCACGACGAATATGGAGAAAACAGTAAAAAGTTATCTCGAAACAATTTTGGCAGAACATAAGCTTATGAAGGCTTCAAGCATCCTATTCTGTGGGCAATTCAGGGCAGGCGGTGGTCACATTACCCTTAAGAGTTACGTTATGTAGAACCTCTCAAGCATAGACACAAGTAGCCGTATTACAGTCCTGTCACTGGATTCCAAAACAGAGCGCTGCACGAACGCAGTTCACAGTTCGTATTTTGTATAGGAATGAGTTGGGAGTCACACACACTGGAATAATACGTTATCACATTAACCGCTTGTGGGCTTATACCAGTCTTCGAACGGCGATGGAAGGAGGGTGTGAGGTTGAGGTTATTGTAAGACAATAAATGTGTGAAGTACAAGGAGGTTACTCTGATAGCTGAATCTTGTAAATTTTTAGTTGTAAAAATAGAGACCATGAGAAACCAATGAAAAAGAACTACACAAAAATCATTTTGATCTCAGAAAAAAGGGATATGGCAGAAGATGTTACCACAGTGAATATATGTAGAACGTAACATAGCAAGAAAGTAATATATTTGCACTCCTGTTTAACTAGTTAGTTTTGTAAAAATGAAGTGAACAAACGAAAGTTTAGATGTGCAGTAAAGCAGATCAATAGGTTATATATGAATAGCTTCCCAATAACGCAGAAATTCCATGTGTAACCAAAAGAAACGTGAATTTACACTGGCAGGTAAAGTGTTGATCAGTGAAAATAAAATCTTGAATGTGTTGTAGAAAGCTACATATGACTATGCTAAACAACGAAAGTGTGCAACACATAGTACAAAAAGTGAAAGAAGTTTTGCTATTTAGGGCGTAAAATTACAAAAAACAAACGTAGGGAATGAGGTAATTCTATCAATTCTAGATTATATGATTCGACAGCGTGTTTAAATAAGTATGGCTATTTATAGGATAAAATTATCTAACTTTGCGTTTGTTTCAAATGTAGCTTACTATTTAGGCTGAAAATATGTGATTCTCTCATTAAGTTGCAAGTTCAATACCAGTGGTGCTGTTCAGTTACGAAAAATGTCGCCGGATTTGAGATTCCAGGCTACGATATTTTGTTTTAATGTGCGGAATACGATTAGCATCCATACATTCACAAATCTGTTTTAGATTTCTTCAGACGGGCAATAGGTCAATGGACAACTCACCAGAGAGAGAACTTCTTCCAGGATGTAAGTAATATCAAATTCTTAAGATGCCCTCTGTCTTTCATGAGATGTGATTGGTGGTGATTACATTCTTTTTTGCCCAACTAACTCTTTACAGGATTTGATCATACACGGAAAAATTTCTACTGCTGTACTTCGATTTTACAACAGTCACTACCAATGTTCAACGTAGTGGGTGATATGTGTTTGCATACACATTAAACATCATTAGTACTGCTGTTTTCATTTGGCGCTCTGCGAGATAATTCGGTGTATTCTAGAAGCAAATATTCTCATAATCCAGCCTGAAGAATAACAAAGCCCACTCTGTCTTTTTTCTGCGTTCTTTCACAAGCTAGAATCCGTACACAGCATTTGCCTCTTGTTATATACATGTGAAGGTGATGTATCCGTGTCAACTGTGCACTGAAAAGGAACACATGCTAGAGACTGACTAGCAGTGCCTGATATATTGCTAGTTTAAACAAACAGAGCGCTGAAAATGATATCTCCCTTTGAAAATAAGAAGCATCGTATACCGGGAACCAAATTCCTTAATGTAGTATAGCATCACTTAAAATTACTGTTACGTCTGCTGCTGCAGATATAAAAGGAATATAGAGTGGTATTTCTCGCTGTTTATTCGCAATTACGTACAGATAAATACCATCTCTCTCACACATTATGGAAATGTATTTTCATACTTCCGCCAGTGAAGCTACGCTGGTTGCAATGCTTTTTCAGAGGTATAATTTATTTGAGATTTTCAGCGCGCTTCTGAGCACTGCGCGTTTTTCATCCTTCAGATGTAATACGAGAGGCGTTGAGTAGGTAATGCAATACAGTTTTTTTTTCCTGAAATCAGGTCTTCGGGATTCCAAGACACCAATTTATTCCCCAATCTATTGGCTCAAAACAGTATTTTTCAACATAATTTCCGTTCAATGTGGCGGCCTTACGCCATCTTACTGGGTGGGAATGTATGAAGGGCTTATTTCAATAGTGGTACAAGTCCATTACCTCCACTTTTCTGTCTGTAATGCTTCTCACATTAATGGTCCAACCAGACAGAAAGTAAGGTTCATCTCTAGCAAGAAGCCGTATGCTTGAATGTTTCTGGTATCTCAACTGCGCTCATTTAATGAACAAAAGTGGACGTGTACCACTATTGGAATAAGCCCATCATATGCCCGCATGGTACCAATCTACTGCTCGACGTCTGAGACAATGTCTTGCAGCATCAAGAACCTCCCCATCACCCACGTACAGTTTCCAGCGTAAGCAATTCCTCACAGATGGTCAGTCGTTGCTCTTTATGGTCTTAGGTGAACGATTGTGTCAGCACTACCAACAGAGATGTCCAGTTGTGCAGCGAGGTGTCTCATTGTCATCCGTCGATCACCACTAAAGAGAGTTTCCGCACGTTCGAAATATGCAGGAGTGATAGCTGTATGCGGGAGACAGGAAAGGTTTGCGCGATCTTGTTGCGATGATGACTGGCGCCTTGTCAAACGACTTACTTTGCTTCAGTTCAGTGCCAGATCTCCATAGACATTCTGCAAGCGTCGATGAATATATTTGATGCCCTGGCTTTCCATCAAAAGAAACTCAATGACACCTCTCTGCTTGATACTCACCTCCGTTACCGAGGCCAATTTGAAGGCTACGTACAGCGTCTCTACCTATCAGAACTTCATGAAAGTATGGGGGCACCAGCGGGTGTGACGGAACGTCACATAAGCTGACATTTCGAGAAAAATTAAAAGGCTTTCTTGTGTGGTAAAAAATAGTGACTTGTGAACTATAAATTATTGAAAGACTACGTCCGTGTGCGCGATGAAAATGAAATATTAAAAAGTGTAGTTTATTATCTGTAAAGCTTGCAAACAGCGATGCCTTTAACAAATAGCCTTTTGTTTATAGTATCTGTGTAATGTAGATGAAGAACAGAGATAATGGTTATTTGGGTTAGATTTTTTTTCCTGGCTTGTTTCGCCTAGCGGAAGGCGGCGATTGCATCACAGTCTGATATTTAATAACTTCGTGTTGCGGGGAGTTCTCTTTCCCTAGCAGCATTTGGTCGGCGATTATGCTGACGATATTTTTTGGTTAGAAATTCAGTCTCTAATATTAAATGTAAATGCGGGAGACTTCTATTTTGATCGTTTAGTAGTTTCAAAGCTAGTAAAGTGAAGACAAATTCCATTCGTTAATGTTTTCGTACTGAATGGGTTCAGTATGTTCAAGATTGACCGCTTAACGGCAGATGAGGTTTTACTCAGTTTTTGCCTTGCAGATAATTAATAGTAAATACAGAAAAACATTCCGTTTAATAAGCATAAAAAATATCTCAGTTTCTTTGTGAAAGTTGGTACATAGATGACCAGTAGCCCCTGAGAACCAAATTAATCATTACAGTTTGCGTAAAAGCACGCATATTTTCTCTCCATAGCAGCAGTGCTCACGTGAACCACCTGTTGGACGGCGGTGAGTCGCGCGCTGTGTATAAAATATTATTTCGTGCGTACTTGTGACGTCCGTACGTATGTTACAGTGGTATTGGGTTATTTCAGAGTCTCATGCTAGCCCACAATATTTAACAGAGTAGATAATATTGCAGCATTCAGTATTTTTTTTATTAATCACTGTATATATAGAATTCAACAAAACTCCCAATCCCGGGTACCGCGATACGGGAGCATTTTACGATGTCTAAATTTCTTCAGCCGAAACTGGATGAGAAGAAAATGTTCCCTTACTTACTGACCGGATTTCGTACATTTCTGTGAAGTAGGATTTTATCTGACACTAAGGCCGTCGCCAGCCTTCACGAATATTCAGTGCACTGTCGGGTAAAGAGAAATTTGAACACTTTGAAAGACGTTATTGATTTCGACTCGAGGGCAGAATATGCCACGTCGGGAATGGTAGATGCACTGATAATGGTTTCAGCGTCATCCACTGGCTGACGGCGTAACTTCACAGCTACCAGAGCGCCGTCTGTCTCTACCCTTAAAAAGAGAATGCTTACGGGTAGACGCACCCGTGGTCTAAGTGTATACCGGCACGGTAGCTCAGCGTGTTCGGTCAGAGGGCTGGCTGCTCTCTGTAATAAAAAAAAACTGAATGAAGGGATCAAGGGACGTCATGTTACGTCTGCTATGACCAAATACAACAAACAAAAAAAATGCAAAAAAGGGGTTAGCGTCTTTGATTAGTACTCGAAACGTCCTCGGTCCCGGGTTCTACACCCGCCACTGCTTAAATTTTGATTAATAATCAGCTTTGAAGGGCTTTCGGCATAAGGAGTCAACCTCGTTCTGCGAACGGCCTTGTCAAAGAGGGCGGAAGAGCGGACAGAGGTTCAGGGCACTCTCTTGTCCTTGAGGTGGGAAACTGCCCCTAAAGGCGGAAGAATCAGCAATGATCAACGACATGAGGATGTAGGAGGCAATGGAAACCACTGCATTAAGGACATAACGTGTATCTACAGGATATGTGGCCTGTAATTGAAAAAGTGTCATGATGATCTACCCGTTGGCAAAAGATTCCGAAATAATCCCCCATCCGGATCTCCGGGAGGGGACTGCAAAGGGGGTGGGGGGTGGCCATGTGAAAGAAAAAGATTGAATATTAAATGAAAGGATAACGTTCTACAAGTCGGTGCATGGATTGTCAGAAGCTTGAATGTGGTAGGGAAGCTACAAAATCTGAAAATGGTAACGCAAAGGCTCAATCTAGATATAGGAGGGGTCAGTGAAGTGAAATGGAAAGAAGACAAGGATTTCTGGTCAGATAAGTATAGAGTAAAATCAGCAGCAGCAGAAACTGATATAAACGGGATAGGATTCGCTATGAATGAAAAGGGAAGGCAGAGAGTGTGTTACAGTGAACAGTTCAGTGATAGGATTGTTCTTATCACAGTCGATAGCAAACCAACATCGACAGCGATAGTTCAGCTACACATCCCGACATCGCTAGTTGACGATGAAGAGGGAAAGTATATGAGGATATTCAAATGGTAATACAGTACATAGAGAGACATCAAAATCTATCATCATGGGGGACTGGAATGCAGTTGTAGGGGAAGTAGTATAAGAAAAGATTACAGGAAAATATAGGCTTGGGACAAGTAATGAGAGAGGGGAAAGACTAAATGGGTTCTGTAATAAATTTCAGCTAGTAATAGCGAATACTCTCTTCCAGAATCACAAGAGGAGGCGTTATGCTTGGACAAGGCCGGATGATAGGGAACATTTCAGCTAGATAACATCATAGTCTGACAGAGATTCCGAAATCAGATACTGGATTGTAAGGCATACCCAGGACAAGATATAGACTCAGACCACAATACAGTAGTTATGAAGAGTACGCTGAAGTTCAGTATATTAGTAAAGAAGAATCAATACGCAAAGAAGTGGGATGCTGAAGTACTAAGAGACATACCTGATGTTCTCTATGTCTTTAGATACTACAGTAAGGAGTAGCTCAGTAGGCAGTACAGTTGAAGAGGAATGGACATCTCTAAAAAGGGCCATCTCAGAAGTTTGCAACAAAAACATGGGTACAAAGCGGATAACTGCGAAGAAACCAAGGGTAACAGAAAGAGCTGACAGATGAAAGAAGTAAGCACAAAAATGTGCAGGGAAAGTCAGGAATACAGACACAACTAGCTGAGGAATGAAATAAGTAGGAAGTGCAGGAAACCTAAGACGAAATGGCTGCATAAAAAATTTGAAGAAATCAAAAAAGAAATTACTGTCGGAAGGGCTGACTCAGCATATAGGAAAGTCAAAACAATCTTTGGTGACATTAAAAGCAAGGGTGGTACCATAAACAATGCAACGGGAATTCCACTATAAAATCAGGGGACAGGGCCGATAGGTGGAAAGAGTACGTTGGAGGCCTCTATGAGAAGCAGAATTTTTGTCTTACCTAATAGAAGAAGAAACTGGAGTCGATTTAGAAGAGATAGGAGATCCAGTACAAGAATTTAAGAAAGTTTTCGAGGACTTCTTATCAAATGAGGCAGAATTGGTAGATAACATTCTATCAAAATTTTTAAAATCATTGGGGGAAGTGGCAATGAAACGACTCTTCACGTTGTTGTGTAGGATGTATGAGTCGGGCACTATACCACAGACTTTCGGTAAAATATCATCAACATTTATCGGCTCATGCATGCAAGTTGTTGACAAGAACAATATAAAGAAGAATGGAAAAGAAAATTGACGATGTGCTAAATGACGATCAATTGGGCATTAGAAAAGGTAAAGGTACCCGAGAGCCAATTCTGACGCTGCGGTTAATAATGGCAGCAAGACTAAAGGAAAATAAAAACATATTCATAGGATTTGTCGACCTGTAAAAAGCAGTTGATAATGTAAAGTGGTACAAGATGTTCGAAATTCTGAGATAAATAGGGGTAAGCTATAGGGAGAGACGCTAACATATAATAGGTACAAGAACCCCGAAGGAGGTGGAACCAAGAACGAAATGATCAAATTAAAAACGGTGTAAGACAGGGATGTAGTCTTTCCCGCTACTATTCAGTCTGTACATCGAAGAAGTAATGATGGATATAAAAGAAAGGTTCAGGAGTGGAATTAAAATTCGAGGTGGAAGGTTATCAATGATACGATTCGCTGATGGTATTCCTATCCTGAATGACAGTGAAGAAGAATTTCATGATGTGCTTAATGGAATGAACAATCTAATGAGTACAGAATATGGATTGAGGGTAAATCGAAGAAAGGCGTAGCATAAATGAGAACAGCGAGAAACGTAACATCAGGATTTATGGTCACAAAGTCGATGAAGTTAAGGAATTCTGTTACCTTAGCAGCAAAATAACCATTGACGGACGGCGCAAGGAGGACATCATAAGCAGACTAGCACTGGCAAAAAGGGCATTCCTGGCCAAGAGAATTCTACTAGTATCCAACATAGGCCTTATTTTGAGGAATAAATATCTGAGAATGCACGTCTGAAGTACAGCATTGTATGGTGGTGAAACATGAACTGTGGAGAAACCGGAACAGAGGAGAATCGAAGCATTTGAAGTCTGGTGCTACCGGCGAATGTTGAAAATTAGGTGGACGGGTAAGGTAAAGACTGAGGAGGTTCTGCGCAGAATCAGAGAGGAAACACTGACGGAGAAGGAACAGGATGGTAGGACATCAGTGGATGACTTCCATAGTACTAGAGGAATCTGTAGAGGGCGAAAACTATAGGGAAAGACAGAGCTTGGATACATCCAGCAAATAATTGAGGACGTAGGTTGCAAGTGATACACTGATATGAAGAAGTTGGCACAGGAGGGTAAATGGTGGCGGGCCGCTTCAAAGCAGTCAGAAAACAGAAGACCTCACAAAAAAAGAAGTAAGAGGCTCAGTGTAGTACAAATGTTTAGAGCAAGACAACCCGAGGCACAGAGAAGGATTCGTGCTTCCTACAGACAACTTACAGGGGTTAAAAGTGCTTTGACAGTCGTTTCGGAGGAATGACACATATGTTAGATGTGCGAAGTCAATTCTGGAATCATTCTGACAACAGTGAATGTGTCAAGATTAGATCAGTTTAGATTACACTTTCTTTTCCTTCTAATACATCCTGGAGAATCTCCTCGCTATGGATTTATTGGAACAGAAAGTACATCTAATCTAATGTAATCTAATCTAACCGCTACGCATTCCCAATTGCCAGCATCACTGCACATGTGAGTTTGTATATAAGTGGCAGGTCTTCGATACGGCCCTCCTGCCTCTCCAAAGGTTACAATTTGACACTTTTTAAACTCCCATAGTTGACTGTAGCAAGCAAGAGTGCTTTTCTGTCGTTTGCTATTGTCGACGAAAGCAGATTTTGCCTGCATGTAAATATAGTCGTTCACGCGGACGTCGTAGACCTGGTGAGCATTGCCTCGAACAGTGCATTCTCCTGATGCACATTGTTCGCATCCCTGGCCTTATGGTCCATTGTAGGTTAACCTACAGCTTTCGATCATCTTCGCTTTTTGAAGAGGGGACCCTGAAAAATGCTCAATATATGATCAATGATGTTCGACCACTTCTTCTTGCAAATGGAAGTTGAGATGTTATTGCAATAGGATAATGCTCGCCACACACTCCTAGTGAAACTCAGTTCCCTGGTCACCTCCAATGGAGTACATGTAGAATATGATGGGACAACGAGTGACTCGTCCACTACAACTCTTAACCGAACTACATGAACGAATCGAGCATTTGTGGAATAACGTATTCCAAAATAGTATTCATCACGTTTATGATGCACTCCATTCCAGAATCGGTTACTGCTTTGCTGTCTCTGGTTGTTACACAGCGTGCTCATGTGGCTGTTTCGCCAGGAGCCCATATTTGGCTTGAGCCATTGATCTGTAAATGTAGTAATTCCATGTAATCCATATGCACTACCACGTAATGTAGACTCCAATTTTCTTGTAGTACTGCTTCGTTTATCTATGTAACATTAGTTGCATGGTTAGCGTTAACAACAAATAAATTAATTTATGCCAACGTGCTATTTAGTAACTACAAATAGCATGTACCAACACACAGCGCAGATCACATACATGAAGCTTTTAAAAACGTTGCAGATGATCTACAAATGACTATTGAACTTTATAACTCATGTTTCTCTGACACTAAACCTGTGTAACACCTTGATCCCACTCATGCAAGTAACGCCATACCGTTTCGCTCACGATCTTAACATTTGCTATATTATTTCTCATGATATCGGTACATTCTGTCCTCTTCACCTCATTGAGTATTTTGTTTTTTTGTCGATTATGAGCACTGAAGCATCTGCACACTTACTATTATTTATATAATGCACACTCTTTTTCCAAAATCTCCCGTTTCAGGCAATATATAATGCGAGGTCTATCGAAAGGTATATTACATAGCGTGGTTGATGATAGATGGGTATCAAGTGAGCATATTGTGGTAAAGCCAAGCTTAGTTTGCCTTCTAGCCTCTCAGAAATTTTGTAGGACGGCGTAGAAAGTTCGGACCACACACAGTCAGTTTAACAGCTCATGTATCCAAGTTTCTGGCAAGAATAATATACAGCAGGATGGAACAGAAAATTGAGGATCTGATAAAAGACGATCAGTTCGGCCTTACAAAAACAGGCAGTTGTAACGCTGTGGTTGATAATGGAAGCAAGAAAATCCACACACTTTCATAGGATTTGTCGATCTGGGAAAAGCTCTCGACAGTGCAAAGTGGTGTGAGATAGTCGCAAATCTGTGAAAAACAGTGGTAAGCTATAGGGAAAGACGGGTAATATACAATAAGGAGGAGGAGGATATTAGTGTTTAACGTCCCGTCGACAACGAGGTCATTAGAGACGGAGCGCAGTCTCGGGTGAGGGAAGGATGGAGAAGGAAATCGGCCGTGCCCTTTCAAAGGAACCATCCCGGCATTTGCCTAAAGCGATTTAGGGAAATCACGGAAAACCTAAATCAGGATGGCCGGAGACGGGATTGAACCGTCGTTATACAATAAGTACAAGAGACAAGATGGAACAATAAAAGTGGAAGATCAAGTACGAAGTGCTCGGATTAATAGTGTAAGATAGGAATACAGTCTTCCGCCCCTTCTGTTCAAGCTATACATCGAAGAAGGAATGACAGAAATATAAAATAGTCTCAAGAGGGGAATTAAAATTCAAGGTTATAGGTTATCAGTTATAAGATTCACTCATGACAATGCTGTACTGAGTGAAAGTGAAGGAGAATTACAGGATCTGCTGAATGGAGTTAACAGTCTAATGGTTAGAGAATGTGGACTGAGAGTAAATCGAAGAAAGACGAAAGTGCTGACAAGTAGCATAAATGAGAACAGCGAGAAACATAAAACCAGGACTGGAGATCACGGAAACATGAATTTAAGGAATACTTCTACGTAGGTAGCAAACTAACTCATGACGGATGGAGTAAGGAGGATATATAAAGGCGACCAGCATTGGCAAAAAGGTCATTCGTGGGTAGGCGCACAGACTAAAAGGGCATTCCTGGCCAAGACAGGTCTACCATTTTCAAACATAGGCCTTAATTTGAGGAAGAAACTTTTGAGAATCTACATCTGGAGCACAGCACTGTATATTAGTGAAACATTGGCTGTTGGATAACCGGGAAATAAGAGAATCGAAGTATTTAAGATGCGGTATTACGGAAGAATTTTGAAAATTAGGTGGACTGATAAGGTGAGGAATGAGGAGGGGCTCTGTAGAATCGGATAGGAAAGGAATGTGTGGAAAACACTGACAAGAAGAGCAGAGAGGATAGTAAGATATCATATCATTTAAGACATCACATTTCATGGGTGCCGTAGAGTGTAAAGACTAGAGAAAAGCAGAGATTGGTATACGTCCACACGAGAGAAATTCGTGGCGCATGGAGGGCTTCAAACCAGTCAGGAAAAGTAAAACACACACAGAGAGAGAGAGAGAGAGAGAGAGAGAGAGAGAGAGAGAGCGAGAGCGAAACCAGTTTCATTCACTTACATAAGGTACGCATACGAACACCCGAAATTTCAATACATTCTGTGTAGCTCCTGCTAACGTCCTGGCGATCCCTTGGAAAAATTCGCAACATGTCACGGATGACTCTAGCTAGATGGCTATTCGTATCACAATGTGTTCTGATGACTCCACAGGTATCCCCTAAGAATAAAAATCGAATGGTTTCAGGTCCGATTAGCGAGGGGGCAGGTTATTGGATTCCCGAGTACAATCCATCCGTTGCCTCAGGTATCATTCAAGTGGGTACGTCCAGCATTGTCGAATTGTGCTGTATCGTTACCTGCTGGAAGCACATGGCACGGCTGATGTCCTCGTCCAACAACAGGTTGGTTGGTTGGTTTGGGGAAGGAGACCAGACAGCGAGGTCATCGGTCTCATCGGATTAGGGAAGGACGGGGAAGGAAGTCGGCCGTGCCCTTTGAAAGGAACCATCCCGGCATTTGCCTGGAGCGATTTAGGGAAATCACGGAAAACCTAAATCAGGATGGCCGGACGCGGGATTGAACCGTCGTCCTCCCGAATGCGAGTCCAGAGTCTAACCACTGCGCCACCTCGCTCGGTCCAACAACAGGGAAATACCGCTCGCAGAAACACAATGTAATTGGGCCGTGAGGTACAGATCTGTGACATCGTCATAAATGAAAGCTGCTTAAATGTTGACAGATTAGCGACACTTGTGGCCTCGATTAGGCAGCCTGTGAAGATTTCCTTCCATCGAAACATTTCTGTTTCGGGTGCGAAATACACAGTCTCTTGAAAAGATGTGAGGCTGCTGGCTACTTTGTTCGAACAGCCATCGACAATATTTGACGCGTCGAGGTAAGTGATCGTAAGTCATCAGATGAGCCTCATGGAGTTTACAGTGATGAATGTGCTCGTCGTGTAGAATATGCCACACTGTCATGTGGTTCACACCCATTGTGTGAGCTGCAGCTCAGGTGCTGGTAGAAGGCTGTTCATCAATCCGCTGTCGTACAGTTCCTTAACACTTTTGTGTAGAGCTCGACTGTGGGCGGCCAATGTTGTGATCATCAGTAAGTAAGCAGCCCGTTTCACATAAACACCTATACAATCTTGCAACATGGAATGAGCTGGATGACGCTTCTTGGGGGAACGTTCTCCATAGAGCCGGCAAGCTCTCTTGCATTCCTATTGGCTTCCTCGTACACAAGAAGTATCTCATGTAGTCTACAGTTGCGTAGCTCCTGCGTTTTACGGTAACCACATGAATGACTGTGAACTACACCATGAAACTACGGAACGCAAGACAGTACTTCAGTGTACCGTTGCGGACGAAGGACTGTGGAGTGCTGTGAGTGTAATGTAACAAATGAACCAGTATCACCTGTAAACAGTCCAAATTCACAGTGCACACAGAGTGCTCTCTGCTGTTAGTCTGTGTTTGTTTGACTACCGACAGGCTGTAGCGCATTAATAGTCCACAGACTCATTGCAAGTATACGTCCTCTCCTTTATTGCTCGCCTACATCTTCCTTCAAATTTCAGAGTTGCTGGAAAGCAAACGAAGGATTTTAGAACGTACGTTTATTATAAAAAGTGTGCTCACTTGATATATACACTCCTGGAAATTGAAATAAGAACACCGTGAATTCATTGTCCCAGGCAGGGGAAACTTTATTGACACATTCCTGGGGTCAGATACATCACATGATCACACTGACAGAACCACAGGCACATAGACACAGGCAACAGAGCATGCACAATGTCGGCACTAGTACAGTGTATATCCACCTTTCGCAGCAATGCAGGCTGCTATTCTCCCATGGAGACGATCGTAGAGATGCTGGATGTAGTCCTGTGGAACGGCTTGCCATGCCATTTCCACCTGGCGCCTCAGTTGGACCAGCGTTCGTGCTGGACGTGCAGACCGCGTGAGACGACGCTTCATCCAATCCCAAACATGCTCAATGGGGGACAGATCCGGAGATCTTGCTGGCCAGGGTAGTTGACTTACACCTTCTAGAGCACGTTGGGTGCACGGGATACATGCGGACGTGCATTGTCCTGTTGGAACAGCAAGTTCCCTTGCCGGTCTAGGAATGGTAGAACGATGGGTTCGATGACGGTTTGGATGTACCGTGCACTATTCAGTGTCCCCTCGACGATCACCAGTGGTGTACGGCCAGTGTAGGAGATCGCTCCCCACACCATGATGCCAGGTGTTGGCCCTGTGTGCCTCGGTCGTATGCAGTCCTGATTGTGGCGCTCACCTGCACGGCGCCAAACACGCATACGACCATCATTGGCACCAAGGCAGAAGCGACTCTCATCGCTGAAGACGACACGTCTCCATTCGTCCCTCCATTCACGGCTGTCGCGACACCACTGGAGGCGGGCTGCACGATGTTGGGGCGTGAGCGGAAGACGGCCTAACGGTGTGCGGGACCGTAGCCCAGCTTCATGGAGACGGTTGCGAATGGTCCTCGCCGATACCCCAGGAGCAACAGTGTCCCTAATTTGCTGGGAAGTGGCGGTGCGGTCCCCTACGGCACTGCGTAGGATCCTACGGTCTTGGCGTGCATCCGTGCGTCGCTGCGGTCCGGTCCCAGGTCGACGGGCACGTGCACCTTCCGCCGACCACTGGCGACAACATCGATGTACTGTGGAGACCTCACGCCCCACGTGTTGAGCAATTCGGCGGTACGTCCACCCGGCCTCCCGCATGCCCACTATACGCCCTCGCTCAAAGTCCGTCAACTGCACATACGGTTCACGTCCACGCTGTCGCGGCATGCTACCAGTGTTAAAGACTGCGATGGAGCTCCGTATGCCACGGCAAACTGGCTGACACTGACGGCGGCGGTGCACAAATGCTGCGCAGCTAGCGCCATTCGACGGCCAACACCGCGGTTCCTGGTGTGTCCGCTGTGCCGTGCGTGTGATCATTGCTTGTACATCCCTCTCGCAGTGTCCGGAGCAAGTATGGTGGGTCTGACACACCGGTGTCAATGTGTTCTTTTTTCCATTTCCATAAGCTAGCGGTATGCGCACATACAGATGGCAGCAGTACAGCAGTACCGCGTAAACAAATATGAAATGACAGTGCATTGGTGGAGCTGTCGTTTATACTTCGGTGATTCATATGAAAACGTTTCCGACGTGATGATGCCCACGCGACAGGAAATAACAGATTTTAAACATGGAATGATGGTTCGAGCTGGACGCATGGGACCTTCTAGTTGGGAAATCGTTAGGTAATTCAAGATAACGTAGTGGTCGACGGCCTTCGCTTAACGAACAAGAGCAGCGGCGTTTGCGTAGAGTTGTCCTAACAAACAAGCCACACTGCATGTAATAAACACAGAAATCAGTAATGAAATAACGTTGAACATGTCCGTTAGGACGGTGTGGCGGAATTTGGTGTCAGCGGGGTATGGCAGCAGATGACCGACGCGAATGCCTTTGCTAGCAGCGCCTGCCCTGGGCTCGTGACCATATCGGTTGGACCATAGGCGACTGTAAAACCGTTGTCTGGTCAGATTAGTCACGATTTTAGTTGGTAAGATCTGACTGTAGGTTTAGAGTGTGGTGCAGACGAAGCCATGGATCCAAATTGTCAACAAGGCACAGTGCAAGCTGGTGCTGGCTCCATACTGTTGTAGACGGCGTTTATATGGAATGAACTGGATGCTCTGGTCCAACTGAAGCGATCATTGACTAGAAACAGTTATGTTCCACTTTTGGAGACCATCTGCTGCCATTCATTGACTTCATATTCGTAACAACGATGGAATTTCTATGGATGACAATGCGCCCTACCTCCTGGCCATAATTGTTAGCGATTGTTTTAAAGGACATTCTGGGCAATTCGAGCGATCAATTTGGTCACCTAAATCGCCCGACATGAACCCTATGAGACATTTATGAGACATAATCGAGAAGTCACTTCGTGCACAAAATCATGCTGCGACAACTTAGCGTACAATATGGGGAAGTTCCTGACTTTCGTAAGTAATTTTTGTCTCGTAAATTCGTCAAATTACGACACTGCCTTTGTTTGTTTCTGTTTTTCTACTGAACCGGTAGAATTTTTTTCTGTGACATTTTAAACCAGCTTCTAAGAGTACTTCAACGACGTGAAACGCATTGGACTTGATCGAGTAGTATCAAAACAACAGCGCCGCAAACCACTGTTCTGCCGTCAGGAGAAGAGTTTCCTCAATTTCTTCACTTTTATACCAAATGTAAGCTGTCTCGTAACTCAGGTAAGATACTTGTGTTTACCTGTACTCTTGAAGCCCATCAGTTTCCGTTCTCCTTTTGTGCCAATTATATAATCTGGTCGGAAAGTTATTGAGACATTTACAGTATATACAAGAGTCGAAAAAGTAAATATGTTTTATGGTTAACGTCGTCAAGCTATTTCAGCAGCGGTTCGGTTGTATACTGAAGAGTATTTAGATCGTGCCACGCACGATTTATACAGATCCATCCTGGAACCAATAACAATGAATGAGAGTGAGTGCTACGAACTCACAGAAAGTAATAAAAAGGGACTTATAAACTTAGAAACGAATCAGTTGAGAAGAGCCTATAGAGTTTCCTGACTTGAGCGCGTAATAATTGAGGAAATAAGAGGAAGGACGCACACGTATTATAGTATTACGGACAAAATAGAAGAAAGACAGTTAGGGTGGTCTGGGCATGTCAAAAGAATGGATGAAGACACATGACTCAACAGAGGACTTTCATGGCAAGGAGAAGAAGAGGAAGACTACGGAAGGTGTGGCTAAGTGGTATCCCAGAAACGATGGAGAGAAGAGTAATGGAAGAGGATGAGGAAGAATGGCGACATTGCGGCATGTAGCAGCAGAGAAGAATGCAGCGACAGCTGTAGAACCCCCGCAAAAGGAGGGAACAAACGCCAAGAACTCACGACATGCAGTTGCGAAGTTCTAGAAACTCTAAGTGTGTAGAGTGAAATATGTCAAGGAAAATGAACAGCAATTGATGAATGATATCAAACTAGCATTTTAGCAGCAGTAACACACATTGAAAATGTCTCTAAGACGCTTGTCGAAAGCAGGAGAGGGTTCAACAAAGCGAGTGTGCTGTGACCACTACATTCCATTGAATTTCATCCTCTTCACATTGCGGTCCATCTAAAGTTTCACTGAAATGACTTCCAAAATTTGTTACAGTTCTCGCAAAGTCATCTGTGACTAACAAAAGTGAAAAGTGATGCGATGTATCTATGCAAAATTTTGTTCGAAGAAGAAGCAGCGTTTACAGACCAGAGGCAAATCAATCGTCGGAATGTATTTAATCGTCAGTCACAACCCACGCTGATTCAAAGAAGTGGATAAAAACAAAGCCCTTGGTCTATCAACGTTTAGTGCGTCTTTTTCAAGACGATCATGAATGGTTCTTGTTTCATTGATCGAAATCTAAATACAGTGACGTATCTCTAGTTCCTAATATAGCTGCTGTCGCAGTTACTGGAAAACATCCCATTGGATATAATGTAATCAGGGTGATACCAACATGACGGATGTCCCTCCGATTCCACACATGTAATGGCAAATTTGAGACCAATGGAGTGGACGTTCAGGAAACGCCAAGTGTTCTGCACACTCAACAAACTGAACCATTCTATACTTTTATCTGCGGCGAAAATTAAAAGAGGATTTCTATTAGGGAACACCGATTACTCCCAAAGAAGTGCCTTATGCGAGAGGCGTTTGAAAAGTTCGCGCAAAAATAAAAACTACTTACGTGTTTGGGGTAAACCTTTTTTCTATTTTTCGACATAGTCTCCTTTTAGACTTATACACTTCGTCCAACGGTGTTCTAATTTGTTGATCCCTTCCGAATAATAGGAATTGTCCAAGTCTCCAAAATAGCTATTAGTTGCTGCAATTATTTCCTCGTTTGAATAAAATCTTTGTTCCGCCAGCTATTTCTTCAAATTGTAGAACAAATTGTAGTCCGAGGGAGCCCAGTCTGGAGAATAGGGGGGATGTGAAACGAGCTGGAATCCTATTCCCATTCATTTTGCGACCACAACTGCTGAGGTGTGTGCTGGTGCATTGTCATGATTGAAAAGGACTTTTTTGCGGTCCAATCGCCGACGTTTTTCTTGCAGCTCGGTTTTCAAAACAGTCCAATGACGATGATTAATATGCACGTGTAATACTTTTACCCTTTTCCAAATGGTCGATGACGATTATCCCTTGCGAATCCCAAAAGACAGTAGCCATAACCGTTTACGTCGAAGGAATGGTCTTCCCCTTTTTTGGTGCAGATTCTCCATTGATAGTTAAATTGTTCTTTGGTCTCAGGAGTACAGTAATGTATCCATGTTTCATCCACATGACGAAACGACGCGTAAGGTCCTACACCATCTGCAAACCATCCTTGCAACACTTCACACGATTCGGTTTTTGGTCAGGCGTGAGAAGTCGTGGAACCCATCTTGTGGATAGCTTTCTCAAGTCCAAATGTTTATGCAAAATATTATGTGCCTGTTTATTCGAGTTTCCCACAGCATTAGCAATCTGACGCACCTGAACTCTTTTGTCATCCATCACCATATCATGGATTTTATCCATGATTTCTGGTGTCGTAACCTCCACAGGGCGTCCAGAACCTTCAGCATCACTTGTGCCCATATGGCCACTCCGAAAATTTTGAAACCACTTATAAACTGTTCTAATCGAAGGTGCAGAGTCACCGTAATGTTTATGAAGCTTCTCTTTAGGCTGAGGCGTTTTGCCTTTCATAAAGTAATCATTAATAACCGCACGAGATTCTTTTTCGTCCATATTTTGACAATCACTCGACTTCCTTGATTCCCATGAATGCCAAACACAAAGAAATAGCCCACTATGGCTGAAACCGGTTGTGCGTTATTTCCAAAGATACTACTAACTAAATATGACCTCGATAAGCGCCGGTGGTGCCATCTCTCGGACTTTGTATGGACTTTTCAAACGCCTCTCGTAGCATGGTCACGACCTCCCGTTAACTCCAGATGAAAATCAACGTGCATTACTGTTTTTCCAGATTCGCTTTATAGTGTGTAGCAATGCTCGAGGTCAACATTTTGACGACATAGTACGACAGCCGTGATTAACACACGAACCGTAGCGAGCTATGTGTTTGCTTCCATTTGGTATAAGTTAACAGGGCAGAAGATTATCTTCTCCTGATGGTGGGACAGTGGTACAAGGCTCGGTTATCTTGATGCTATTTGATCAAGTCCCATACGGGTTATATCGTTGAAGTCCTCTCAGAAGGTTCCTTCCAGTGCCACAGAAAAAAGTATATCGTTGCATTAGCAACAGAAACAAAGCCGGTTTCGCAATTTAGCTACTATAAACGACAGGAAATTCGCCATATTGTCCGCTATAACATGGTGAAACCGCGCTTTGGTATACTTATTCATTCTGGATGTATTTATGTATTTCATTATTAGATTGAGAATCTGGAATCGGATTTTCTCAAGGCAAAGGATTTTGAAAGTTAACGATGCTTTATCGATTAAATGATATTAATTAAAACATTCCTTTTAGACAAAATAAGTATTTTAACCTCGTACACTGTGATAACGCAAGTGCTTCAGAATTATTTACAAGGAATGGAAAGTGAGCAGTACTTTCGTGGTTGCTTGGTCGTATTAGTTCAGAGAGGATATCCCCTATTAACTCCATTACGTTACTGTGAATAAGGCTTGGTTCTGACTCCAATAAATGTTATGTTGGGAATAATTGCTAAGCACGACAGCAAATGCGAAAAGTTGAATCACATGATGTGAGATATTAGAACAATATCTGTAAAAAAAATTGTTATCTAAAGAGGCACATAATTTGTAGCAGTTTCAAGTTGTACCATGAAATGTTGTTTTTACTACGAGGTAACCAACTTTTTTTACTCGAAAGTATAGTTTATAACGAACAATAAGCCTCACGTTTGGAGCAACAGCTTACATATAGAACGAGCCTTGTCATCGATTTTTTATGGACAAAAGGTGTGAAGAATTCGACGGAATCATATAAAAAGATGTTTCCTTAAGGTACTATCATAAATACTGAATAAAAATATTTAGTAAATACTGTTTACTACACAAAGAAAAAGTAAATGTTACAATCTCGTTTTGGATTAATGTGTCGCGTACCATAAATGAATTCTCTCGTTATTACCATTCTGGATTTCTATTTTGCTGTCAACGCAGCGCCTTTGCATTTTCCTGACTTCTGAGAGCCACACTCCGTCACCGTACTCGAGGGAAACGTATATTGCTTCTCAGAAGGCGGTAGTCGTGCGATATCCATTTCCACCGACGGGAACGCAATATTTTCCCACATCTGTCAATGTGAAACTCTCGCTAGCAGGACTTATTGAGGCGACGTTTCCAGTGGCTCATATTTATCTACATTCGTCTCCTCTTGCAGCTAAATGGCGTCCGCGTAAAATGAGTACGCACTTCGCTTCAGCGCAGAGCTCTGCCAGATTAGAATGTACGAATGAGTCACATTTCATGTTTTTCTAAAGCATCCCAGGATATCTGACGTCCTACAAAGCACATATTAACTAAGAGTTCCTTTCCCAAATGGGCGTGGACGATATTAAACTTCATTGTATAATCATTTGCCTTTGAAGGTACTCTGGAGTCCGCATTTCATCAGAGAGGTGCAGACTTAATAGTCTAGTTCTTTTACCCATACAGAGTGATTCGAAGACGATGTTACAAAAATTCAGGGATGATAGAGAAGGGTAAATGTTTCACTTTGAGGTCAGGGACCATGACTCGGAAACTACCAGATCGAAAGTTGTAAGCGAAAATCGTGTGATAACTCTGAAAGTGAAGTGCATGTATCGATACTTTGTTGCTAAAATTTACTGATATGGAGCGCCCAGAAGTGGTAGTATGGACCAAAACAAGAAAAAAAATCCACTAAAAATGGGATGTAAAATGCATACCTCAAGAGCCATGAGTACTTCTTTATCTTCACTGCTATGAATCATACCTATTGCACTGAACAAGTCTCACAGCTCTTAACGTATACATTTTAGAGCCCACGGTTCCTAACATTTCTTTTTCTTTTTTGATCCATACACCAGTTCTAAAACTCGCCTACCTTACGATCTTAGCGACAACACTACCAGTACAACGATTTCACTGTAAGAGGTATCAGAACGATTTTAGTTAATAACTTTAGACTCGGTCGTTACAACACCATGGTCCCTTACCTGAAATTGATACATTTACCCTTTTGTATCATCACTGAAAATTTTTAACATCGTTATGGAATCATCTTGTATATTCTCCATGCGCCGGTCTGCCTGTCGAGATTTGAATATTGAATGTTCTTGTAGTGTCTGTCTACCTTCACACACTATCCATCCTGGACTCAAAAACTGCTAATTGCGGTCCAAATGAGATCACTTGCAATAGGGGCCTCAATTAAATCCACACTGAATGCGCAATGATTCATGATTCTCAATAATAATTTGCATCTGGCTGCGTTAAGGTTCGTTCCTGCTCTCCTCTAATGGTCAAAGCTGGATTTCCCTAAGATTATTTATTAGTTACAAACTATAAACAGTTGTCACTGTCCCTAATTAATTTTCGCACGTTAGGTTAAATGAAACTGGTCAGTGGTAACCTTCAATCAGTAATCACTGCAAAATACTACTCCTTGAATAAAATTCGAAGTATGAATCAGTATGATATACATGCTGTAAGGATTTCTTGGGAGTATTCTGGAAACACCATATACGTCGAATGCATGGCATTACAAATGGCTCAAATGGCTCTGAGCACTATGGGACTTAACATCTGAGGTCATCAGTCACCTACAACTTAGAACTACTTAAATGTAACTAACCTAAGGACATCACACACATCCATGCCCGAGGCAGGATTCGAACCTGCGACCGTAGCGGTCGCGCGGTTCCAGACTGAAGCCCCTAGAACCACTCAGCCACACCGGCGTGGTCTGGCGCCAAATGTAAAACTACATCAGTCGATGAAGAATGTTTAGCTAGGCTGGCAGGTAACAATATTTCAAATTCCATATTCAGCATCAGTGACGGGTCGACGTTCTTCGGCCTCCGGGTTAATGCCGTTCTGTTGTCGTCGCTCATGCAGCCAGGTACTTTCACCTTCCCCGACCCCGCTGGATTCTGTGGGCACCGTCACGGTAAATAACTTCTGCAAAGTGCTTTTACAAATATTAATGCATGACATTTCCTCCAGTTGCAGTTTCACGAGGCAGCTCAGCAATAGTGGCCGATGAAAATTATCCTTATGTTGTACACGTGGATTAAAATTACATAATAACTTCCGTCATAGGTAAATGTCATATCCTTCGTCTGACACTATGGCATTTGGCTCTATACACTTATTGTTTCACTACTTCTGCTGCACACCACCGTTTCGTAAATTTACCTGGCCGGTTTGCCAAGTTTCCCGAAATTAGTATGCATCTGTAATGTGTGAATACACATGGTATCTGCAACGCATGCGTACGTGTGATAATCGTAAGGTTTTAACTCTCAAGCCGAAAAAATAGTTATGTACTTAACTATTGTTTCTTTGCAGGTATGTGTTTTTAGTTATGTGTGCCCCAAAGTACTGCTTGGATGTGAAAATAAAGTAGCGCAACCATTAACAAAATTGTGTAAAACGTCCACCGGCACAAAGACCGCCGTGGCGTCTTCTGCCAATGACGTCACAGTATGTGGTATGGAAGAACTTGGGGTGAGCACGCCGAATTCCCCATCGTTGTCGACGTTGCGACCTTGGAGCCACTACCTCTCAATCAGGCAGCTCCTGACTTTACATCTTGGCTTCTCATCTCTCCGCAGTTAGACCTGATAACACTAGACTTTCCATTATTGGATTTGGGTGGAGTGGAGCTCAGGCTGCGGGTTGCGCATCCGTGGGCTCAGTTTCACAAACTGTTTATGCAACATAAAATACTGTTCTTGGCAATTGATAACAAAACGGAACTTAATTAGCAGCCCAGTAGAGTACGACATGGCAGGATTCAACAAGAGAATAACCTATAACACAACGAAAACAAAGTTCAAGTCTACTTTAGCTCAGCAGGCAGAATCAGGCCAAAAATAGCTACAATGATTATTTACAACATGTGACCCCAGCTCATGGGAAGAAAAATGACAATAAAATTAAAATTCAGCACGTCACCACAGGACACAAAAATTTAAGATATCTTTCTGATACAATTAAGGGTACTTACATTAGCACTCAGTTAAATATAGATCTATGACCACTTACATAGTCAACTACTGAAGAAAGCAAAGCTACTATCAACTATCTACAGGACCACCTACATTAACTTCTCTATATAATGTCCTGTACAATACGCCATACAGGATCACTCTTAAGGATAAAGTATCAAGATAGCTAATTTTCAAAGTGATGGCATCAATAAATCAGTCGCGCTCAGAGGACAATAATGACAAGATATCCTTCTGTGCAACAGCACGTGCACGTCTCAGTTGCACTCGCTGCGTATAATGACGAAATCAATATAGCTCTCATTTTTAGAGAAAACGTCCACACACTGCAGGATGGCATTCACGTATCGTACAGCCGCTACGGCACCTTCCATGACCGCCAGCGGGGTACGTCGGCCCCACATAATGCCACCCCCAAAACAGCAGCGAACGTCCACCTTGCTGCACTCGCTGGACTGTGTGTCTAAGGCGTTCAGCCTGACCAGGTTGCCTCCAAACACTTCTCCGACGATTGTCTGGTTGAAGGCATATGCGACACTCATCGGTGAAGAGAACGTGATGCCAATTCAGAGCGGCCCATTCGGCATGTTGTTGGGCCCATCTGTACCGCCCTGCATGGCATCGTTGTTGCAAAGATGGACCTGTCCATGGACATCTGGAGTGAAATTACGCATCATGCAGCCTAATGCGTTTAGTTTGAGTCGTAACACGACGTCCTGTGGCTACGCGAAAATCATTATTCAACACTGTGGCGCTGGTCTCAGTGTTCTTCCGAACCACAATCCGTAGGTAGCGGTCATCCACTGCAGTAGTAGCCCTTGGGCGGCCTGAGCGAGGCATATCATTGACAGTTCCTGTCTCCCTGTATCTTCTCCATGTACGGACATCGCTATGCTTCACTCGGAGACGCCTGGACACTTCCCTTGTTGAGAGCCCTTCCTGGCACAAAGTAACAATACGGACACGATCGAACCGTGGTATTGACCGTTTAGGCATGGTAGTACTACAGACAACACGAGCCATGTACCTCCTTCCTGGTGGAATGACGAACTAATCGGCTGTTGGACTCCCTCCGTCTGACAGGCGCTACTCATGCACGGTTGTTTACATATTTGGGCGGGTTCAGTGACATATCTGAACTGTCAAAGGGACTGTGTCTGTGATACAACATCCACAGTCAACGTCTATCTTCAGTTCTGGGATCTGGGGTGATGCAAAGCTTTTTTTGATGTGTGTAGGTGAAACGTCCCCTTAGAACAATTATACGTGACTGTGCTTAAACTGACACACAATATTTTTTAGCGCAACGCAATCTGACTTTCAATGATCCCTACAAAAGAATTGCCCTGACTAACATTAACCTATACCTTTCACAAATCACTTGCCTCACAAAAATCTTCGTTACTCGAACTACTGCAATACAGCGAGCGCCACTACTGCCAGCTAAATAAAAGATTCAAACTACGGAAGGCACTAACTACTGATAGGCATAGTTAGCAAATGAAAGATTTTAATAGAGAACAATCCATGTATTTACCTTAATAGTCATAATATATATAGCAGTTCATGACATCCAGTCTTAAAAATTTCAAAACTCCGCCATCTCTCTCCCCACATCCACCACTACTGTCGGCTCACCTCCAACTGCACAGCGCTACGCGCTGTTAACATCCAACTGCCCAACACTACAATGGCAGAAAACAATGCAAACCGGCCACAGACTGCACACAGCACAGCCAGTGATTTTCATACAGAGCGCTACGTATCGTTGCCAATAAGAAAACATAAACAGCCTACCTACATAGCCCCCATGCTCCCAACAAAAAATTTTACAAATTGTTTTGGGCAGTGGCCAATAATGATTTGATAAAATTTTTCATAATTACAATAACAAAGATATCAATTGCACATACTTATTGATACAATGCTGGTCAAAAGCTAAAATTTTCTCACAGTCCATAAAGACAGTCCTGATCATTCATCACAATAAAATTGCAGTGTTTTTTTTTCTCAATGTCTGAGCAGTAAAAGAAAATGCACACGGAAGTAGTGGATTTCCATGCAATCTTGAAGAAGTAGTGTTGTCCTTCCAACAGAAAGACAGTGCTGACTCTTGACATGCAGACAGGTATTGGTCCACAACAGAGCAAACCCACAGCAGAGTCAGTCGAAATTTTGAAGAGTTTTGGTAGGTAGATCATCACAGAGCAGACCCACTGTAGTCCTGGTAGAGATTATGGTATTGGTGGGCTACCAGAGGTGCAGACCCACTGTAGTCCTTGTAGAAATAATGGTATTGATGAATCATCAAAGGTGTAGACCCACTGTAGTCCCTGTAGAGATGGCCAGCAGCCATCTGCTGCGACTGTGGAGGTGCACAATCACCATCGAAGAGTCTTGCGGACAATATAGCAAGTCCATAACCACCACTTGTGCACTCACAAAGTTTTTGGAATTGTCCTTAGAACCAGCAATGCTGTTATCCAGTCCCTTACTGAATTATTAACACACGTGTAAACACTAACAGTCCCTACTTCTCACATATTGTCCATATACTATGACCAACAGAAACGTGTGCAGTGAAATGGAACTTACAAGTTAATAATATGATGGACTGGTGTCAATTACAATTTTATAACATAAGAATGCAATAACAAAGGTACAAAATACATCATTAAAGAACATAACAATATAGATAACAATTGTAGCAACACAGGCTTTACAAAAGAATAGAAATAAACATATATATCAGTGTTGCAGGAATTATGACATAAGTAAATATATAAAATAATGAGTATAGTTTTCGAAACGTTAATTTCACACATGAGCATTGAAACAGAACAGAATAAATAATGTCTAAACACCTTTACAAAGAAAATAACATATTATTTGAAAAATTCTACAACATAAATCTTATTAGCTAAACACTTAAAGACAGGAAAAAGACAAATGCACAAGGGAACACAAACACATAGAGGGATAACACAAGGAAAGGACAGGGTTTGTTTTACTGCAGTATTTTGCAAACAAAACTTTCTTTACTTCTCAGAGATCTCCCTTCATTCTTCATTATTTCCAAAAAGTCCTATCTATACCAGCTTTCTGTACTGTTTTCGTATAACTAATCAATGCATTTCTTCCAATGCATCACAACTCATTCTCTTATATAGTCTACCCCCTCTTAAGCTAACTTAAATCTACTGAGCTCAGATGCTAAACTAAGGGAAGGGGCAATGCAGCAGCATAAAACAATTAATACAAACAGCAATGAAAAAATGGAATTCGTCACAGCAAGCTGCAGTAAATCTAAATTACCAAGCAATGCAACATTACAACTAATATGAGCCAATGTGCAGCAACAAGAGAAATAAAGCAGTAGTAAAACTAGCTTAACAGAGTAATACAAAGTGAAATTTAGTAGCGCTATGCCTGGCAAACAGCCGCAGCAAATGCAATAACTTATATCTAAACATGAGAAAGCTCAAGCAGAAAAAATATTACAGTAAAAATGGCCAAGTTTAATACCTATGTCACATCTTAACACTAGAGTGATGCATCACTGTAACTTGCACTAGCAGACAAGTTACCAAGTCACTGACAAAAATTATGTATGCAATTCCTGTGAAGTGGAAATGTCTTTTTGTGCTCCCTCATTTTTTTTTGGAGTACATCCATCGTAAAGTTATTTTTTACTGGATCTGTAGGCATAAAATATTTATATTAGTACATCTATAAAATTTTATTTTAACCAATGCTGCAGTGCAGCTAGGAACTAGACATTAAACAAAATAGGCAAGGCAAGGCGTGAAACGTCATTCACTAGCCATATGGCATTTCATAATGCAGTAAACAAACTTTCAACTAGCAAGACAATAGACATGAAATGTGTCTCATCATTTCAGTTCAGTGAGTATCATAAATTAAGAACTCTACAGTGTAATCATGTTTTCAAGTTTGAGGGTGTCGTATTTACGATGCTTTCTACAAAAGAATGTCAGTAGCGAGGATAATGGCCTCTTTTTCATTTCTTCTCCACCGGTGCCTCTGAAAGGCACACACTAATGGCTTTTTTCCAGGCGTCTGTCGTGCAGCTGGGTGCCCACGACGCATTACGTGAAGGTGGTCACTTAACCTTCTTACCGAAATATTTACGACAGCAGTTTCCGCTACAGTGACAGTCTCATATAAAAATATTTCACAGGTCAAGAATTTGCGTTACAAATCTGTAGAAACAAAATCCTATTGATATAACAGTGTCCAAAAAATTTTCATTGGCATTGTAATACATTCACACATTTACATACATTTCATAACTCTTAAAGTACGATTCTTGGTTTCCTACAACCTTTTCCACAAATCAGAGTCCCTAACCACTACTCATTATTCCTTACCTTATTATACATATACATATCATAGACACTTTTACAATATTTCATCATAACAGATACGTAGCATAATCAAATAACTCATATAGCATCAGCTTTTTGATTGTAAACATACCACAACAGCATAATACACATAGTCATCGTAATAATAACATCATAACACCTCAGTCAACTCTCAAAATCGTCGTAGCTTCCTCCAATCATTTCAAAACCTTAAAAAAATTCTCTGCTCATGTCAAATGTGTCATCTGCCTCAAACGTACTTTAAAAATTGTGATCCCATACCAAATATATCATTCAAAGCTCTCATAATATCACAATGGGTCCGAAAAGATATGAACAGTTCACAAAGTACAGACAAAATACAATTTCATAAGTGTGAAGTTATTCAACGGTGTAATTACGTAAACATCTGTCACGGCCATAGTAAAAAAGTTTGTCTCTCTCAGTTAAATGATCAGATGGCTGTGTAATTATGTGTTAGAGAAATATGGTACCGATGTGTAAAGTTGTGTAAGCAAATACCATATTAGCTAGGGCTCCTTGTGCTTGCCAAACACATGATACACAAAGTAAGCGTGTACCCCCCTGAGGATTAATGTAATTATACCTTCAGGTGTTACAGATTACAGCAATGGAATGAAATGTATCACAGAAAACTTTCTTTGTAATTGAAAAATCTTGAAAAATAAATGGTTTAAGTACAAAATTAAGCACTCAAATGCGTGTCCTGTAGCGCTAAATGTGCGTCTTACTGTAAGATAATTCTGTGGAAGTGTCTTAGTTATCGTCCTCTGTAAGCAAAGTTCTGCTGAAGTCAATGTACTTACCTCATCATAAACGAAAGTGAAATGCTTTGCATATAGATATAGTTATTACGTACCTTACCGTTATCAAGAAAGTACTATATTGTAACGTATTGTTTTGCTACGAAAAAGGCTGTCTCACTGTAGCTATACCTCAAAAGTTGCTACTAAAACATGTTATACTTTCCAGAATAGTACAGAAAAACTGTGCAGATATAAAACAGAAACACCACAAAAGCAACAATGTAAATTGTGTCACACATTAGTTACATCGTGATATAATCGTGTAGCTGTCAAAGAAACCAAATACTAAGTCATCCTTAATCTCACAAAAACTACTTCAAATAAGGAATGTCTTTTCAAGTAAACCAAAATGTTGCATTAAAATCTCATTAGCAGTATATGTTCTAAGTATGTAAGCCTTATAGTCGTTACGTAATCGTGCAACTAACAAGCAATAATGTACACACACAGTAACACTGTATCCTCTGTTCACTATCACAATGCAGCGGTAAGTTCTGTTTAAATAAGTTCTCTTGGTTCTTGATTGGATATTTAACTTCAGACATTGTTGCATGTTAACAGATTCTAAGTCTGACAAAGCATACTAGCAATGTAAAGTGAAAAGTTATATAGCAAAGACTAAGTTAAAAAGCAGATTATCTCTCAATAAATGATTTTACATGTGAAATGTGGTGTAATCCTTTACTCTTCCTAGTACGCAGTGTTTCAACTTCGACGCAATTATCATGTGGTATACGTCGGTAAAGAATACTGGAATTTTTCTCAATGTTAGCGTCTATGTTATTTTTCTCTGAGCCAGCCGGCGCACGTGGCTGCCTGCGGTGCGAGTCATTGTCTGTTTCTTCGTTGGCGCGCTTCGTTATTTGGATTTGGAGGTCTACCTTCTACAAATTCACCTTGCCCAGAGGGCCCAGCCCTGTTTAAATCCCGCCAGTTCTGATGCAATTCAGCTCTGTCGTTACGATCATATCGTCTGTCGTCATGTCGGTAGATTCCATAGTTTCTTTCTTGTTGGTCACGTGGTGGAGAATTTCTCCCTGAATCGTAACTGCGCGCTGGATCGTTGTGTCTATAGTTATTCTGTTTCCCTTGACAGTAATTGTTTTTGTTCCCATATTGTCTGTTTCTATGATAATTTCTGTCATATTCATTACTACGGAAATGCGATCTTTCTCTGTAACTATTATTACTCTGCCAGTGGTTGTCATTCGGGTGGTGTCTGTTTTGGTCACAGTTTACGTTGTAAGAATAGACTTGTCGTGTCCGGTTATTGTTTCTGTCGTCACGGAATTATGACGGATTTGACCTGTAATTGTTGTGTTCTTGTTTTCGCGTTCCGCGATTGTCAGTGTCAATTTCTAATTCTTGTAATTCTGAAAAGCTTCAATGTCGTCTTTGCAACATCCTGCCAAAATTATACGTCGTAAATGTTCAGGTAATTTGATTAAGCAAATGCGGATGAGTTCTGAGGGGCTTTATGGGTTTGACAGGTACTGATTCTTGTGCAACTTGTCTTCAAAATATTTCACAAGACTGGAAAATTCAGATTGTTCGAAATGTTTCATCATTATGATGCTATGTTTTACTCAGTCTTGTGTAGCTTGAGACCAATATGCTGAGAGGGAGGCATGATAAAATTCTCCTTCACTGTGACAATCGTGAATGACCGATCGCATTCTTACAGCTGGTTCATTCTCTAACTAGCCACACATAAATTCTAACCTGTGCTCCAATGACCAGTTGGGAGGAAAACAATGAGAGAATTGATGAAGCCACGCTTGTGGATGAATGTCGTTGCCAGAATTCTTAAACGTTTTGAATTTACGTGTAGTAATGAACAGCTTATAGTCAAAATCATCATGTCGGCGGGTCGCATGTCGGTCATTGTTACATCGTTTTGGCGGTTCCACCTCAAAATTCGGTGTACCTTGCCAATTTCTTTCATAATTTCCGAAGTGCCCTGTGTTATTATTTTTGTGGCTGTTCCGAATTTCTATGTCCCTGTTCCCGTATTGGAGCGCGAATGTCCTCTGAAATATGTAATTCTTGTATTACCTGTGTCAGCTGATGTTGTACTTCCCGGATTTCTCTTAGGTGTTGCGTATTAATTTGATTCTGATTTTGTTTGAATTCCCTAATTTTTTCGCGCTCTTCTGCGTCATTAAAGACTACCGGTTTTGTGTCATTCAGATTATCATCTACCTTAGTAGATAAATTATTTAGCTAATCCGAAAGTTCAAATGGCTCTGAGCACTCTGGGACTTAACATCTCAGGTCATCAGTCCCCTAGAACTTAGAACTACTTAAACCTAACCAACCGAAGGACATCGCACACATCCATGCCCGAGGCAGGATTCGAACCTGCGACCGTAGCGGTCGCGCGGTTCCAGACTGAAGCGCCCAGAACCGCTGGGCCACCAGCGGCCGGCTCCGAAAGTTCAACTACTGTCTCTGATAATGAACTAATTTCCTCCATGCGTCTTTCTGAACCAATTTTCAAAGTATCTACTGTGTCCTTTGAGTTTTCATGAGCTTTGCAAGTTGCATAACCGAATCGGTAAATGCAACTGAGTCAATTTTAGCTTGCAAGGTCTCATGATTTTCATGAACAATAGTTTGCAGATCTTTTATGGCTGCTTCGTGATTCTGTAATGCATTTTCATGCCGCGAAAAAATAGGTCGAAAATGCTCACAAATTTGTGTTTTTACATCATTACAGACTTTTTGACATTTTGATTCAATGTTGTGTAACTCAGTGTTTGTTCGAGAGTTTGTTCCAGTGAGTCTAACTTTTGAAGCTTTTGCTGTGTTTGTCTCTGGTGTTGTTCCATTGTGTCTAACTTTTGAAGATTTTGTTCCATTGTGTGTAACTTTTGAAGATTTTGTTCCATTGGGTCTAACTTTTGAAGCTTTTGGCCCATTTGTTGCATTAATTGTAATAACAATGCACTGGTGTCTGAAACATGTTCCTCAGTGCTATTCGCCAATGCATTTGAACCGCCAATATTCGCATTTTGAAAAGCAGAAAAGGTGTCTTGACTTACTTGAGAAAACGGCGAGGACGCAAAACCTGAATCTACACTATTTGCAAGATTGTGTCCTGTTTTTTCGGATTCCTGAGGCAAGCTGTTGCCGACCGATCGCTCGATAATGCTCCCCTGTTCACTAATTGTTTCACTGCCTACACCATTATTTGCAGCATGCTCCATTTCTCTATGTACATTTACCAAGTTACTACTTTGAACATTAGTTAATTCATTACACGGTAGCGCTAACACGCTGCTTTCGTCTTCACTGTCATTTCTCAGTTTACTTTGGAGCCTAGTATTACGTTTTTCACACGCCATTATTGTCACAATATTTCACACGATAACACAGAAAAGCACAATTTGAAGAGCAAAAATAAGAGAACACATTAACATAGCACTGAAAATAATATCTAGTTAATTGCAGCTGCGAAATACTTGGTGCAAATCTACATGCATGCCACAACTGCTTTACTGTACAACAATGAAAGACTGCAACTACAAAGTAGATTTTCTCTACAATTACGCACTACCAGTAAACAAAAGCTACACTAATTACACAAACAACAAGAAAAAAATCAGAAGATTCCAGTGAGGTGGTGGTGGTGGTGGTTAGTGTTTAACGTCCCGTCGACAACAAGGTCATTAGAGACGGAGCACAAGCTCGGGTTAGGGAAGGATCGGGAAGGAATTCGGCCGTGCCCTTTCAATGGAACCATCCTGGCATTTGCCTGAAACGATTTAGGGAAATCACGGAAAACCTAAATCAGGATGGCCGGAGACGGGATTGAACCGTCGTCCTCCCGAATGCGAGTCCAGTGTGCTAACCACTGCGCCACCTCGCTCGGTTCCAGTGAGGTATCCTGGTAGGGTCACCATATGAAGCGTCCCCTTAGAACAATTATGCGTGACTGTGCTTAAACTGACACACAATATTTTTTAGCGCAACGCAATCTGACTTTCAATAATCCCTACAAAAGAGTGGCCCAGACTAACATTAACCTATACCTTTCACAAATCACTTACCTCACAAAAATCTTCATTACTCGAACTAATGCAATACAGCGAGCGCCACTACTGCCAGCTAAATAAAAGATTCAAACTACGGAAGGCACTAACTACTGATAGGCATAGTTAGCTAATGAAAGATTTTAATAGAGAACAAACAATGTATTTACCTTAGTAGTCATAGTATATATAGCAGTTCATGACATCCAGTGTTACAAATTTCAAAACTCCGCCATATCTCTCCCCACATCCACCACTGCTGGCGGCTCACCTCCAACTGCACAGCGCTATGCGCTGTTAACATCCAACTGCCCAACACTACAATGGCAGACAACAATGCAAACTGGCCACAGACTGCACACAGCACAGCCAGTGATTTTCATACAGAGCGCTACGTAACGTTGCCAATAAGAAAACATAAACAGCCTACTTACACAGGAATATGTCATTGTTGAGCGACTGTCAGATGGTACGAAACGACTTAGACAAAATTTATAGTACGTCGACATAGCTCTAAATGTACAAAAATGTAAGATAATGATAAAATTAGTAGGAAAAAGAAACCCACAATGTTCGAGCACAGCATCAGTAGTGTGCTACTACATAGAGTCATGTCGATTCGATATCTGGGCGTAAGGTTACAAAGCAATATGAAATGGAATGAGCATGAAAGGTTGTGGCACAAAAGGCGAATGGTCGACTTCGTATTATTGGGAGAATTTTAGAAATGTGAGGTTATGTGTAAAGGAGACCAAATTGTTGAGAACCATTCGAGCGTTTGAATACTCATCAGGTCAGACTGAAGGAAGACATTGAGATAATTCAGAGGCGGGATGCCAGAGTTGTTACAGGTAGGTTCGATCACCACCCAAGTGTTACGGCGATGCTTCGGGAACTGAAATGGAAATCACTGGAAGGAAGGTGACGTTCTTTTCGAGGAGAAAATTTGGAGACTCAGCTTTTGAGGCTCAGCGCAGAACGGTTCTACTGCTGCCAATGTACATTTCCTGTATGGACCATGAAGGTGAGATTAAGAACGATTACGGCTCGTACGGAAGCACACAGACAATCGCTTTTTCCTTGCGTTATTGCTAGTAGATCAGGAAAGGAAATGACTTTTAATGTTACAGGATACCCTCCACTACGCAACAAACGGTGGCGTTCGGAGTACGTATGTAGATGTACATCAATAAAGTACCCTTTTAGCGCTTCCCTTGTAATCTGGAGTACCCTGTCCGTGTCTCTACTGCATCGACATCATCTCGCCCGGGAAAAGACAGCAACTGCTCGACTGGATTGTTTGTGTCTGCGCTGCTGGCACACCGCGTGCTGCTCTTTTCACAGGCTACTTGACATAGCAGTCCAGAGAATGCTTCCTTTTCCTGCCTGTCCATCAACTCACTCCATCCAGTTGTTTCGCGGGCAGCCACCGGACTGCAAGGACGGCTCTGATCATGGCACACATAGCATCAGGGTCAATGCCTGCTGTCGGTAGGACATATCCGGGACAAAGTCCTTTACAAATTCAAGCCACAACCTGAATTCAGTTTTAGACATCTAACTACTGGTATCAGAATTCGAGATGTAGCACCCGACTGTGCTCAGTTAACTGTTGGTTGGCTATTGGATTGAATGCACGTCCATAACACAAGTTATGTACCATCATTGCAACTTGAAACAAGGGCACTCTTTGTTATTTATAAAACTTTATTACTTATAAAACCACGTTTAACATCTTTCGTGCTTATCGAGTATAGCTGTAGGGACGATAGGTGGTGATACGTTTTCCGTTTTATGGGTGAAAGCGCTCTGAGCACTATGGAACTTAACATCTGAGATCATCAGTCCCCTAGACTACTTAAACCTAACTAACCTAAGGACATCACACACATCCATGCCCGAGGTAGGATTCGAACCTGCGAATGTAGAAGCAGCGTGATTCCAGACTGAAGCGCCTAGAGCCGCTCGGCTTTCCGGTTTAGCACGAAAATGTCAGCGATTTAATGTTAAGTTCCGACCTGCTGATACAAGTAAAATATCCGCTATTTTACGTCTTTTTACACTTGGTCAGCAATTAAGATGTGTGCTGGGTTGGACTTTCGGTTAGGCAAGAAAGCTTTGCTTTGTTTGCGGTGTCTCTAGGTTAGGCGTTTGAATTGAGACGCAGAAGAAAACGCTTCACCAAGTCGTTTAAAGTCTAAATATGTGCGCAGCTAGTTCCCCACGAATACCTTAGACCTTTTGCGTCATTTATGCTAGATAACAAGGGCTATATGTGACTTTAGAACTATGCAAGTTACCACGAGCCACTATGAGCACAGTAATATCCCTAGTAATACACTTTTGAGGCTTCCAGAGCGCTTAACGCTGTTAATTACCGTTTGCTTGGATAGCAGTGTTCTGTAGTGCTCTCTTATGGAATTCAGTTTCTGTAGTCAAACAAGTGTACCAAAAACGTAGTAGAGGACCTGCAAGAAAATTGTGGCCTACATGCTTATGAATAGGAACGTAGTTCAGTTAATATAGATAATTTGGAAGTTGACAGTAAAAGAACCAAAAGGGAACTGTAAGATTGGAAGATCAAGAAAGAAGTCTTCGGATAAAAAAAAAAGGCGGGTGGAGCCTTCCGTGCTTATTGCTCAACGTGAACAACAACAAAAAATAATATAGAAATTCAAAGAAAGATTTAGAAGGGAAATTAAAATGTAGGGCGAAAACGTATCATTGCCGCGAAAGTGTGTAAGAATTAAAGGGGCGACGAAAAAAAAAAGAAAAGAAAAATGACAAGGAGTTCACTGAACACAGAGTATAGGCTGTATACCGAAGAAAGACCAAAGTATTGAGTATTACCAAATTTCTTATCAAATGCATTGGGTGAACAGACACGACCGTGATGATTACCGGTTCGGACGGTAATGCTACTTATTGTCTACCCCAAACTTAATCTGGGTTTTGCAGCACGTGGAAAGCAGATGATGACTCACACGTAATGAAGTGCTCAGGTTGAAAATAAGAAAAAGACCTGGAAGGCTGGTTATACGTTGGGGGAACTTACCAGTTCTGTCTCCGGAGTGCTGGCTCCGTTTCCGGTGACATCAGTGTAACATGTGGCGCTGGCGAGAGATGATTTCTGCGCTGGCAGCGTGGTATCACATGTCGCCCACTCTCTATGCGGGCGTGACAGGGTTGCTCCAAGTAACGATCACAGAGGTGATGGATATTATCCTTACCAGAATGAGATTTTCACTCCGCAGCGGAGTGTGCGCTGATATGAAACTTCCTGGCAGATTAAAACTGTGTGCCCGACCGAGACTCGAACTCGGGACCTTTGCCTTTCGCGGGCAAGTGCTCTATCCTTTCAATATTTATTTGGACTTCGAACAGAGGTTCGTGTTACAGGTTCCACACTAGAAAAAAGGACGGGTGATTTCCGTATACAAGATGGCTAAAAGAACGAACCGTCAAAACTACAGACCAACATCCTTAACGTCGATTTACTGCGGAATCATTGAGCGTATTTTAAGTTCGATAAATTTCCTCGAGGCAGAAACCCTTTTATCAACAAATAAACACCGACTTAACAAAACATCTCTCCAGCGAAGCTCAATTTTCCCTTTTCTTGCACGAGCCATGGATGAAGCACAATGGGCAGATTCCATATTAGTAGTCTTCGTGAAATCGTTTGATACAGTGCCACCCTGCAGGGTTGTAACTAAGGTCTGAGTACTCGGATACGACTGTACTGGGCATTACACATTGAAGTTTGAATAGTTTGGATCGAGCCCCCACGTGCTATGGCACGAAAATATATGTATATTTGTTACACTCAGCTCAATTGACAGGCCCAGAGATGTCACTGGTCTCAAAGTTTGTCTACGTTTTTCGTCATAGCGTGCTAATTCATACCTGTCGCAAACTCAGTTTTTAAGTTGAAATAAAATACGTACTGCGATGAAATTTAAAATATTGAGTCATGCTGATTTGTAGTTTGAACAAGTAGTTTATTTTTCTTCAATATATTCACTAAACACTTAAAATAGAGTCTGAGGGGCTCTTACGTAAGGGCGGCCGTTAATAATTGATGCTACAACAACACTGCAGTATAAAATTCACATGTCGCAATCATGGCACTCGACGGTCTGTTCACGATTCACAAAATACACTCTTGTCTGCTGTCCTAAACCACTATCCTGCGCTTCACTTGATCGCTTTCGAACGTTGTTACGTACATACTTGTCTTTGAACGTGGCAACTAACCCACTACTACCCTCAGATGGGCGGCACGTGCGGCTCTCAGCGTCGCTCAAAACAAACTCCCTGTCAACAAAGATGGCGGCCCTATCCAACGCTGGAAACTACTGTCTAAATCAAAACAATGTGTGACAAAAATTACGAATATTTTGAAACTAAACACAAAATCACATGTGACACATTGAAAAATATGGTAATTTTCCGGGCAATAACAATTTAAAGTCCAATTATTTGTGTCTGCCACCGTTTTACCGTTTTACACAAATAATATTCTTGTAGCGTGACATTGCTTTTCCCAGGTTTTTGATACTTAACATAAATAAACAAATACAACTTTATACTTAATTACTCATCTACCTCTTTAAACTTTAGAATGCTGCCTCTAGTTTCGTCTCTTTAAATTTCTTTATTACCACAAACACAGTTTCTCTCAGTCGAATCCCATATTCCGACCTCTTATTCAAAATTGGTACATGTTTTGCTAAATCGGCTATGATTGCTCGCCGGCCGGAGTGGCCGTGCGGTTCTAGGCGCTACAGTCTGGAACCGTGCTACCGCTACGGTCGCAGGTTCGAATCCTGCCTCGGGCATGGATGTGTGTGATGTACTTAGTTTAGTTAGGTTTAACTAGTTCTAAGTTGTAGGCGACTGATGACCTCAGCAGTTGAGTCGCATAGTGCTCAGAGTCATTTGAACCATTTTTTATGATTGCTCGATGCAGCTCTACTAGCCGCATCCGTAAACACTTTGTTCATATTAAACGGCCAAAGCATTGCCGAGGTATTAGCTTTTGAACTTTCATAAATCTACAACTTTTAAGATAACAAAATAACTTTTAAACTATTATATGTTTTTCTTGCGCGCCTAGATAATTAGTTTCACATATTTTTCTGTCCATGAGTTCCAATTCGTACCTCTGTGTCACTCTTAGTTCTGTTTTTATCACGTTTTCTCTGGCATATAAATTTCTCCAAGCGCGCCAACACGGCCATATGTGCCCCTGCCAAGCGTCCATTCGGGTTTTTCCAACGCCGTGTACACGCTAGTCGCTTGCCACGGCCCTGTAGCAGCCGCCCGTCACGTGCTCTGCGGCGGGAAACTGCAGCTCTGATCTCCCGCCACGGCTTTATACTCTCACACGGAATAGGTTTTGAGATACGTGTGTGACTCGAAGTTTTCTGAAGTAGTTGAATCAACTATGTTGTCCTGGGAGGCGACTGTTCATCGGAGACAAAGACAATGTCAGGAGTGCCTCATGGGGGTGTGACAGGACTGTTCGAGTACTCCAGATAAACATAAACGGTTTGAAGCATGATATGAGCAACAATTGTGGCGTTAGGCTGATGACGCTCTAGAGTTCGGACACGGATCGTGGTTGAGTGACTATAGAAGGATGTAGGGTTACTTGTATAGAATTTATATTTGGTTTGATGAATGATAGCTTCTTCTAAATGTATAAAAATTTAAATTAATGCATAAGAGCAGGAGAAAAATGCTGTAATTTAGGAATGTAGTAATAGTGTCGTGATGTCGGACATAGACGCTTCGATTAAGTGTCTAGGCGTAACGTTGCGAAGGGTCATGAAATGGAATTAGCACATAAGGTCGAAAAAGGGAAGCAGAGTGTTCGACACTGGTTTATTGGGGGGATTCCTGGAAGATGTAGCTCATCTACAAAGTCGACTACGTACAGAGCATTTGTGCGTACGATTATTGAGTACTACTCGAGTGTTTGGTGTCTGCACACAGGTCTTATTGAAGAAAGACTTCGAAGCACTTCAGGGAAGTCCGGCTAGATTTATTTCCGGTAGGATCTGTCAGTACGCAAGTATCACGAAAATGTTACGTGAGCTCAAATGGGAATCCTTGGAGTGAAGAAGACGCTCTTTTCGCGAAACGGCCTTGAGAAAATTTAAAAGACCAGCATTTGCGAAAAACCGCAGCACAATCCTACTGCCACAATAATATACCTCGCATGTGGGCCGTGCGGACAATGTAACAGATATCGAAATTCGTACGGAAGCACATAGACAGTCGTTCCCCCAAGCTCCATTTGCGAGTAGAACAGGAAAGGAAATGACATTAATACTGGTACAAGGTACCCTCCATCACGCGCTTTATAATGGTATGCGAAGTATTTTGCGTAGATGTACACATAGACGTAGAGTACCATAAAATATTTTCTCATAATTCGCTTCGTCCCTCGAAGTTGGCAGTCACAGTTAACAGTTGTGCAATTTTCGTGCACGTTCATACTGTGTATATGAAGACTCTTCTGCTCGTGCGTATTCGGACTGCAGGTACAAGCAGCTTTCTCAATGATTACATTTTCCCGCGCCGATCCTCACAAGCAGTGCAAATCGAGGGAACGTTGGACGCTATTCTTCCTGCCCATGTACGCCATACAGAAAACTGTAATTCCATCCTCTTATGGGCATGCTCTAAGCGACTATTCACTTTCTCTACATCTGATTATAATCCTCTTCTGTAATCTCTTAGGAATGCGACATACGGTACGCCTAAAGGTCACTTTCCATTTTCTGGCAGTGTTGTTACGTGTACCAGTGATGTGCAAAACTTATTCTTGCTTTTCTTTAACCAAGCTATAAAATTACTGTGCATTGTAAATTTGTCACATTGTAATTAATAAAAAATTAATAATAAAATTTAATTTTCATGCACGCAGCCGTGAAAATTCCATCTCGACTGATGTTTCAGTTGCCTATTTTCCTGCCGTCTTCGGAGTTAGCCAAGAAACTGCCTCTAAGCACGCTCCCAGGAGATACTCGGTTAGATATCAGTAGAAGAGATGGAAATTTCACATCTGTATGACCGAAATTTAATGGATCAATGGAGTTTATGTACCGGAAAGACTTTCGTGGAGGCAAATAGTAAACTAAGGCGTATATTCAAGTAAGATGATTTCACAAGGGCGTTTTTACTAATGAACACAGTTTAAAATAAGATTTTGATTACTATTGAAACAGGTTCCAACACATTATCAGAACGATTGTATTTTACGACCACTATAGTCACTGAATAATGTAAAACAGGTCTTTACTTTGTTTCCATTACTATACAGTGGGAGACGAGCTTTGTTTTGGAACAGCAAAATTACTGACGGTTGCTAAATTAAAGAGGGGAAAAAATGAAGAATACTAAGAACAGGAAATTCTTTGCTGAAAAAATGGACGATAATATGTAAGATAAATTTACGTGTTAGCTCACATTTTTTGGAAGTGTTTAAGGTCTGGCCTGTGTGTGGAAGTGAAGCCCACAGATAAGAAGGGAATGGAAGCTTTGAAATGTAGTGCTTCAGAATAATGCTGAACAATGTACGGTTAGACCAGACAACTAACGAACGGGTAAGGAATCGAATAGAGAAGCAAGAATTACTTAAGAAGAATTAGGATAAATCAGTGAAAAAGTTGATAGGATATGTCTTGAGGTATCAAGAAACTATTGATAATAGAGGCAAATATGAATGACAAAAATTGTAGAGGGAGTCCGAGGGTACAATACAGTAAGCAGGCTCTAGCTGCTTTCCCCCCAACCGATCTCATTGCTAACACACCGGTATATCGACTGTCGCTGATGAATACAAGTCTTCCCAATTCTGATACTCGTTCCAAAAATACACACACACACACACACACACACACACACACACACACACACACACACACACAAACAAACAAACGCCAAGTCTTCTCAATTCTGATAGTCGTTCCACACACCCACCCACCCACCCACCCACCCACACACACACACACACACACACACACACACACACACACACACACATATATATATATATATATATATATATATATATATATAGACACAAACGCGTGCGCACATCAAAAAATTAGATATAAAGCGCAAAGAAGCAATACACGTCATTTTCCCTACCGCATGTACTGTCAGCATAACATATGAATGTAGTCTGAGAACGGGAAAAATAAATTTTCTGCAGATATTACAGTGATATGAGATATGTATGTCAGCTATTTTATGTACATTACTTTCGGTACCACCTTGTTGACTAAACACATTCAATATCTCATTCTGTCTGATAATTTCAGCGTATAGTAGCGTTTTCTTTATCTGATTGTATGCGAAATATTTCAGTTTACTAGTGCTTCGGAAACCTCTAAACGGTTCTGCATCAATAATATAATTTACATAACCGTATCTTTCAGAACGTTATAACTCTCACTGGTAAACATTTACATGACATTTGCTGTCATTTTTTCAGCCTCCATACAATATTTTTTACTTTTCTTGGAGACCGTTAATTTGTAGTTGCCGAACTGAAAATTATCAGACGTGAATAAAACACATGGCAGTAAATGTGGTGCTGCGTAAAACTCCGAATCACGATTTACCGTGATGAACGTGTGAAAATCAAGAGAAAAAAAGGACTGGAGGTAAAAGCTGATTAGAATTTTAAGTACAAACACCAGTTTCAGTAACTTCATAGCTTATAAAGCCAAACAGTTACAATATTTTGAGCCTTTCATTCCTATTTAGCAGTCAGATATCCTAGCATAACTGTTGTTTTTCATTTTAAATTCCAATCTAGGTCATAATCATTATGTTAGCGTTGAAGACAATGCTTAACTAAGGTCTTACCGTAAATACATATCGCAGTTTGTTCCTTCTGACCAGTGCCAGTTTTCAGGACGTAAGCTTATGTCAATAATATTTAGTCAGTTCTGTCCTGTATGTATTATATCTATGGCAACAATATCCTGACGTGAGGATATCAGTACTGCTTTCGTCGAGATGACCGATAATTTTTCTTCAGTGGTCAGATGGGCTCTGTACTTAAACAAAATGCGAAGAAATATCAAGCAATTTTAGTATCCTACAGGAATGAGTTAGATTTGAATTCCATGAACAACTACACCTGTTCATCTCCACAGTACCCCAATAACAGATCAGAAAATTTCGACTAACCTGCGTATAAGGTTGGATGAGCACCTCAGCTAAGCAGACGAAAAATCACTTTCACGTGCAGGATCACTTCCATAGCCTTCCATGTACTGTAGACCTATCGGTACATATTCCGCCTCAGCTACACTATGTCGGCGATTGCTGTGCAAACAAGTTCTACACGTACGCGTACACCGCGATTACTCTATCACGCAAACACAGGGGTTACACTCGTCTGGTGTAAGACGTTCCCTGGAGGGAGGGCGGGGGGCACCGGGAGCCGATCCGCACAATAACCCTATAACCCTGAAAGAGTCGTTCGGTGTGGGGCGGCGGAGGGGTGAAGTGGACTGCGGTAGTCGTCGTGGGGCTGTAGACCACTGCGGCTGTGGTGGGGATGGAACCTCTCCGTCGTTTCTAGGCCCCCGGTTAATATACGAGGGTCAGTCAAAAAGTAATGCCTCCTATTTTTTTTTCTACGTTTAATTGTCAGGAAATTTAAATGCAATTACATAGGTTGAAAACCACAACATTGAGGATCATTTTGTCATTTTTCAATGTAATCTCCGCCCATCTCTACAGTTTTGGTCCATCTTTGAACAAGGGCATGTATCCCAGCACGGTAAAAATCACAGCTCTGCTTCCTAAGCCATTGACGCACGGATGTTTTGACGGCCTCCTCATCTTCAAAATGAATCCCACGATGAGCTTCTTTTAGTGGCCCGAACAGATGGAAGTCTGATGGTGCCAGGTCAGGGCTGTATGGGGGATGAGGCAAAACTTCCCATCCAATTTTGACAATCTCGTCAGAGGTGTGACGACTGGTGTGTGGTCTTGCATTGTCATGCAAAAGAAGAACATCTGCCATTGATTTTGTTGGGCGAACTCGCTGAAGACGTGCTTTAAGTTTGTTGAGGGTTGTGACGTACTGAACAGAATTTATTGTGCATCCCTGCTCCAAAAAATCAACCAGAATCACACCCTCTGTATCCCAGAAAACTGTTGCCATAACTTTCCCTGCCGATCGCACAGTTTTGAATTTTTTCTTCCTCGGCGAGCTTGTGTGACGCCACTCCATTGACTGCCTCTTTGATTCGGGTTCAAAAAAATGCACCCATGTTTCGTCCCCGGTCACAATTTTTTTCAGAAACTCATCTCCCTCCAAACGGAAGCGCTGCAAGTGTTGGGAGGCTATTGTTTTCCTTGCCTCTTTATTCTGATCGGTTAACATTCTTGGAACCCACCGTGCACACACTTTTGAGTACCCCAATTGTTTAATAATCGTGATCACACTGCCTTTACTAAGAGAAATAATGCGACACACTTCATCTGCAGTCACCCGACGGTCACCACGAATGATGTCATCAACTTGCTGAATGTTGTGTGGAGTCACTGCACTCACCGGCCTGCCGCTCCGCTTTTCGTCAGTCAACGGTGTTTGCCCTTCAGCTTCCTTACAACGACGAACCCATCGTCTAACAGTGCTGACATCCACTGTCACAACACCATACACCTTCTTCAGTCTTTCATGAATGCGTATGGGCGTTTAACCTTCTGCATTCAAGAATTCAATCACACAACGCTGTCTCAAACGAACATCGATGTCGGCCATCTTACAAACTTCTGCTGTGCTGCCACCTGTTGACACAGAAAGTTACTACTGCAGTGGATTGCAGAAGAAGGTTTGAGGAATGGCGCCAAATTCAAATTTTTCACTTAACTTAATTTCTTTAAGTAGAAAAAAAAAATGGGAGGCATTACTTTTTGACCGACCCTCGTACAATACAATAAAATACAAGTGAATAATGGGGAGGTTACTGATGCATCAAGTCGTTGGCTCCGACGTCGACCAGTAGAGTGGTACCCTGCGGGCATGCAGACACTCGCAGATAAGTGGCGTAAGTCCCTCGCACTGAATGGAGATTATGTTGAAAAGTAGGGTTTTCTAGCAAAAATAGTGAAAAATAATATGGTGTATTGGAATCCCGTGTGAAACCTACCTGTTATGAGAAGAAAAAGTGTTGCATTACTTAATGAATACCCCTCGACAATTTCTTAAATGGTCTGCAGGTAGTCATTAGGACATCTGAAGCACGTTTGTTATATACTGACTTTGAAACACATTTTTACCGAATGTAAATATGCGTGATTATACTCTCGCTGTGCGATTTTTTTGGTTTCATCTAAAATGTTGAAAAGTAGAATGTATGTGCATAAATTACTTCTATTAACGAGGACAGCATATTATGATAAATATAAGTAGTTAGATAAATATGCTTCTGGTGACGTGAGCACCTCGCAAAGGAAGCGCACGAATTGAAAAAACGACTGTTGGCAAAGCGGATTTGGCTCCTGTTGGAGGGGAAACCAGAATGTACCGTCGTTATCGCACTCTGCATCTCCCGTAACGACCAGTAACAACGTCCATCTGCTCCGACATAAATCTGTAGCAGAACGTGCTCATTAGGAATGAATGGCTGAAAATGTGCTCTCGGCATAACGGATGGTTTGTTGCTAGCGGACTTCTAACTGGTCTCGTTAATTTTTACGGCTAATCGTATCAGTGCCCGTTAATGGATAAACCGTGTCGATAAATGGGTTCGAATGGCTCTACAAGCCTGAGGCAATCTATATTTCACGCCAGTAAATGCTCTGTTTTTCGAATATTTCCTCATTTGCCGTCCTGCGTCTCACATGCAGTTTTCGCTACTGTAAAGCCGTCACACAGTTTTTTTATTCGCTGTGGAAACACGTTATCCTTTCAGCAATATCGATACTGGTTGACGGAGAGCCCACACATCTGCTAAAAAAGAGCACAAAATTCGAATTAGCCCTGCTTGGATATGACCTATTGGGAAGATGCAAAGGTTTTATCAGCAGGTATGTCAATTAGGCCATAGCCTTAGAATAATAATACAAGTATTATTTAGTCAGAAATGTAAAACTGGGAGTTATAAGGAGCCAGACATAATGGCCACTCCCCTCCGTGACAGTGAATGCCGTATGGTGCCTATGGCATGTTGGTTGGTTGGTTTGGGGGAAGAGACCAAACAGCGAGGTCATCGGTCTCATCGGGTTAGGGAAGGACGGAGAAGGAAGTCGGCCGCGCCCTTTCAAAGGAACCATCCCGGCATTTGCCTGGAGTGATTTAGGGAAATCACGGAAAACCTAAATCAGGATGGCCGGACGCGGGATTAAACCGTCGTCCTCCCGAATGCGAGTCCAGCGTGCTAGCCACTGCGCCACCTCGCTCGGTGCCTAGGGCATGTGACACGGTAAGAGGGGTACAGGGTGGTTACAATTATTGTTTAGCTACTTGAGCCAGTGTAGACGGGGAACTATATACGGTATGGGTGCCCAACTTTATAGGAATGAAGTTCAGACACTGTTCTGCAGGATTTGCTGTGTTAGTATTGATGGTGTCATGACTTGCCGGAAAGCGCCGGCACTGGTATGGCGACGTACTAGTAGGTTTGAAACACATCCATCGGTGTACAATACAGCTGCACACAGTCAGCATGGGTCTGGACAGGGTGAGGAAGACTTTACCGAGAATACTTCTGGGTTACATGGCCGTGCTCCATGGAACTCTTCTGTGCCTGACGTTTCGTCCAAAGTTACGTTGGACATCTTCGGAGTTGCTCTTGGTTGTGCTGAGTCTTGCCGACTAACGAGTCGGACGTCGAAGAACGGCCTAAATACCGTGGAAAGTGGGCGTGGTCTGGGTTCCACGTGTCAGCAGAGATAAACCTTGTCAAGAAAAAAATATAGCTATCGATCATAGTATGTCAAAGACAAAAACTTCTGATCCATTTTGTAGCGCCACTGTCCATATATCGCTGAGTTTCATGGCTTCTTCTTTTCTGTTAAAATTATCCCCATGTCTATACATTTCGATGGATTATCTATACAGCCGTGGATAATAGTTCCTCATAGTACATAAACCTTCAGATTCCGGAAATTTCACTACGTGATCACCCGACTGAAGAGCCTGTTCCGCCACGGCTGACTTGACTGTTTTCCGTAGTCGGCAAAGGCTTTTATGTTCCTTCAACCATGTATTCATACTTCTCTTTGTAGTTCCAATGTAGACCCTACCACATGTACACGGATTCTTGTATACCCAACTTGCAGACAGAGGGTGACGTATATCCTTTACGGAACTATGTGCTTGGCCTATTTTCTTAGTTGGTCTGAAAATAGATTGAATATTGCGTTTCCTTAAAATCTTGCTCATTTGATGCGTTACTTTTCTGATGAAGGGTAGAGAAACCGTGTTCTTCCACCGCTGTGTCATATCGTTGTCCGTAACGCGCCCTGTTATTCGGTCGCAAAACTCTTATTTATTTCCTTACTGGAGTACCCATTCTTCTCAGAAACCTACTTTAGATGTTTTAACTCGGCGTCCAGGTATTCCGGCGCACAAATCCTTTTAGCACTGTCCAGTAAACTTTTAATTACACTTCTTTTCTGTTGTGGATGATAATTGGAATCCTTATCTGTTGGTATGTGTTACCTTCCGAAAGACTTTATCCATGGCTATATAGAGAAGCCATCGAAATATATAAACATGGAGATAATTTTAACAGAAATGAAGAAGCTATGAAACTCAGCGATACATGGACAGTTGCGCTACAGAATCGATGAGAAGTTTTATCTTTGACGTACTATGATCGATAGTTATATTTTATTCTTGACAAAGTTTACCTCCGCTATCTATACCACGCCCACTTTCCAGGGTATTTTGGGTGTTCTTCGACGTCCGATTCATCAATCGGCAAGACTCAGCACAACCAGCAGCACCTCCGAAGATGTCCAAATTAGCCTTGGTCGAACCGTCAGGGATACAAGAGTTCCATGGACCACGGCCATCCAACCCGGAAGAATTCTCGGAATCTGAGGAAGACTTTACCCGTAAGGCTATTTTATCAGAACAACAACACTCTGCTCTTCGCGAGTATTGACGCATTAAATGAATATGGAGAGCTCATCTATCCGCACCGGGGCGAAAGAACAGGATTCGGAAAAGTGTTCCTGGGAGAGGTCAATTGCCCCACAAATTGTTGACGAGGCTACTGTTGCCGCGGCTGGAATGCTGGACGCAGTGTGTGATCGTCAAGAAGTGCACGAGTTGTGCATCCCATGATCCACAGTTCGAAGAGTACTGCGAACAATTGCGAAACGCTGTCGCAAGTGCGGTTCCAGGCGGCCGTGGATGCACATGGCAGTTATAAGAGTTGAGGGATATGAAAGGGGAGCAGTGGTTGGGAAGGGAGTGAGACAGGGTTGTAGCTCTCCCCGATGTTATTCAATCTGTATATTGAGCTAGGAGTAAAGGAAACAAAAGAAACATTCGGAGTAGGTGTTAAAATCTATGGAGAAGAAATAAAAACTTTAAGGTTCGCCGATGACATTGTAATTCTGTCAGAGACAGCAAGGGACTTGGAAGAGCAGTTCAACGGAATGGACAGTGTCTTGAAAGGAGGACATAAGATGAATATCAACAAAAGCAAAACGAGGATCACGGAATGTAGTCGAATTAAACCGGGTGATGCTGAGGGAATTAGATCAGGAAATGAGACACTTAAAGTAGTGAAGGAGTTTTGCTATTTGGGGAGCAAAATAACTGATGATGGTCGAAGTAGAGAAGATATAAAACGTAGACTGGCAATGGCAAGGAAATCGTTTCTGAAGAAGAGAAATTTGTTAACATCGAGTATAGACTTAAGTGTCAGGAAGTCGTTTATGAAAGTATTTGTATGGAGTGTAGCCACGTATGGTAGTGAAACATGGCCGATAAATAGTTTGGACAAGAAGAGAATAGAAGCTTTCGAAATGTGGTGCTGAAGATTAGATGGGTAGATCACATAACTAATAAGGAGGTATTGAATAGAATTGGGGAGGAGTTTGTGGCACAATTTGACAAGGAGAAGGGAGCGGTTGGTAGGACATGTTCTGAGGCATTAAGGGATCACAAGTTCAGCAATGGTGGGCAGAGTGGAGGGTAAAAATCGTAGAAGAAGACCAAGCGATGAATACACAAAGCAGATTCAGAAGGATGTAGGATGCAGTAGGTACTGGGAGATGAAGAAGCTTGCACAGGATAGAGTAGCATGGAGCGCTGCATCAATCCTGTCTCAGGACTGAAGACCACAATAACAACAAAGCGACAGTGACAAAGAGAAGGTTGCTATGACCCAGCACCTTGCGAATGAGCGTCTCGGGAAAGGCGACGTGGTCGGCCATTCGTGTGCTACTATCATGAGCATCTACGGAAAGTGGTGAAGGACGATGATATCATGAACAGGTGAACGTATCTCGTCACAGATCGTGGGTGTCGCAGGTTTGGCCGCTCTGTATTTGTAGAGCGGGGTAGGTAGCGACGTATGACAACTACATCGTCAGAGTACAGGTGAGGCACAAGTGAGGCACAAGTCTTCCAGAGTATACTGTTCAGCGCACAGTACCGAACATGGGACTCCAAAGCAGACGATCCGTATGTGTTCCCATGTAGACCCAAAGACATAATCATGACTGCAGTGGGCATGAGATCGACAGTGCATCAATCGAAGGGTATTATCTGTTCAGCTGAATCACTTTTCTTGTTGTGTCCAGATACGCTCTTATCCAGGCTAACGGCAGAGCTGTGCCACAGACGTTCGGTGGTGCAGACAGTTTTATGTTAAGAGACGTTCCACTGGGTTTCCAAGGTATCTGTAGTAGTAATCGAAGTGACTAGGTGGACATTATACAGACCGCCGGTCACAATGTTTGTTTAAACGCGAGGATTAATTTCTTGCCGGCCACAGTGGCAGAGCGGTTCTAGGCGCTACAGTCTGGAACCGCGTAACTGCTACGGTCGCAGGTTCGAATCCTGCCTCGGGCATGGATGTGTGTGATGTCCTTAGGTTAGTTAGGTTTAAGTAGTTCTAAGTTCTAGGGGACTGATGGCCTCAGACGATAAGTCCCATAGTGCTCAGAGCCATTTGATTAATTTCTTGCCTAATTATCGACGGCGCCGATTACATTTATGCTCTAGGGGGTGAGCGGTAGAGACTAGTGACTTGTAGAGCGTAAACCTAGAATTCTTTCCGTAAGATTAATCGTACTTGGTGACAGTCGATATTTGCTTGGATGCTTGGCAGACATTTGACTTCTTATCTCGTGAAAACAGCTTATGTAGACGTGAATTTTCAGGTTAGCCGAGAGCATTAACGCACTCTGGGAGGCGAGCCTGTCCCGGATCGGATTGACGGTGAGGGCTGGTGGGGTGACCAACCTGTATGCGATTTTTATGCGGTTTCCCCCATCCCAGTAAGTGAATACTGGGCTTGTACATCCGTTCTGCCTCAGTTACTCCCAACGCAAACATTTAGAAAACGTTCTCCACCTTGACATGAGACATGCTCTAGTTACAGACAGATGGGGTACACAGATATCCTGCAACAGTGAGAGGTGTGGGGGGGGGGGTAGGGGGGGGGGGGACGGTTGGTAGAGCATCTAACCGCTCACTGTCACTAACATTGGCTCAAACTAAACAGAAGTTCTGACCCTGTAGGGAACTGGGCACAGGCAAGGGAGCAGCAAGTGCTCCGGCCCCCGCCACCGACTACCATCATCGTATAATTGGTCTGAAGATGGTCACATTCGGCTCGAAACCAGTAGCCATTGCAAATATTTATTTTATTGCGTGCAAGACTGTTTTTAATCCGTTTTTCAAAATGGTTCAAATGGTTCTGAGCACTATGGGACTCAACTGCTGAGGTCATAAGTCCCCTAGAACTTACAACTACTTAAACCTAACCAACCTAAGGACAGTACACACATCCATGCCCGAGGCAGGATTCGAACCTGCGACCGTAGCGGTCGCGCGGTTCCAGACTATGGTGCCTAGAACCTCTCGGCGTCTCCTGCCGGCAATCCGTTTTTAAAACACTGTGCTCTATTAGTACATTAGATGATTAAAATAAACTGCTGTGTAAGTACTTACAAGGCCAGTAGTAGCTCAACAAAGATCACACCAAGACACTATGATAACGGGCAATAATTTTGGATGCGGAACAAAGGAAAATCATCATCGTCAACAACAACAACAACAACAACAACAACAAAGACAACGATAACAACCTGCCATATATCATCCCCAGACAGATATAGAACTCTTACAGACGTGTCCATAAATTATGATCTTCAGGGTTTTGTATTTCAGCCTGTCCTACTTGTTTATATCTTCCATTATATCGTGATATAGATCGTTTCTTCTAAGTACGACAGAGAATGTCCTTAGTAAGTCTCCCGTCATTTCGTCCACCAATATGGTAAGTCCATCTCCATTTCAATTTTAAAACAGTCACTAACACGTCCTCAACTACTGTCTTCTCTCTGATCCATTTATATTGTGTTACTGTTCCAGTTGGTTGTATCCAACGTGTATATTTTCTATTGCTTAGTAGCCAAACATAACTTCATCCAAATTTACGCGTTCACACCTGTAATTTATACAGCGGCTTAGGACCTTCCATTTAAGGTACATTAGGAATTTAGTTCTGAATTTACCAGCCAGTTAGCCAGATGAATGCCAAACCTTTCGTCCCTACTCTTCATCTCTTTGTATATCCACTATGAAAACTTCATCATCTGGGTTGTAGCCCTGGAGGTGAACCATCATACAAAAGATAGAGGGCAATCACAGAAGTTGGAGAAAAAGCGGTAGGCACAAAGAAAGTAACTGCGAAGAAACCATGGTTAATAGAAGAAATAATTCAGTTGATCGATGAAAGAAGGAAGTATAAAAGTGTTCAAGGGCCTAAAGCAAAGACGGAAAAATTAGGAGTGCAATGGGATTCACACAATTAATTGCAGATGAAACAGCGGGTAACTGGAATGAATACATTCAAGGGCTCTATGAGAGGGAGGGCTTGTCTAACGACGTGATATAAGATGCAACACGCTTCAATATAGAAGAGATAGGGGATTCAGTATTAGAATCAGAATTTAAAAGACCTCTAGAAGACTTAAAACCAAATAATGCAGAAGGGATGGATAGCACTCCATCATAATTTCTAAACTCATGAGTTGGTGGATGGGGGGGTGGGGAGTGACAACGCAACGGCTATTCACATGGTGTGTGGAACGTATGAGTCTGGTGATATACCATCTGACTTTCGGAAAAACGTCATCCACACAATTCCGAAGGGTGCAATAATTATCGCACAATCAGCGTAACAGCTGATGCAGACAAGTTGCTGAGAAGAATAACATACAGAAGGATGGGAAAAAGAATTGAGAGTATGTTAAATGACGACCGGTTCGGCTTTAGGAAAGGTAAAAGCACCAAATAGGCAGTTCTGACATTGCGGTTGATAATGGAAGCAAAACTAAAGAAAAATCAGGACACGTTCATAAGATTTGTCGACCTGGAAAAACCGTTCTACAACATAAAATGATGGAATTCTGAGAAAAATAGGGGTAGCTACACAGGAAGACGGGCAATATACAACATGCAAGAACGAAAATGGAGAAATAAGAGTGGAAGATCAAGTACGAAGGACCCGGATTAAAAAGGGTGTAATACAGGGGTGTAGTCTTTCACCTCTGCTATTTATCCTATACATTGAAGAAGCAATGACGGAAATAGATCGAGTTTCAGGAGTGGAATTCAAAATCAAGGTAAAAGGATGTCAATGATAAGATTCGCTGATGACATTGCTATCCTGTGTGAAAGTGAAGAAGAATTACAAGACCTGATGAATGGAATGAACAGTCTAACGAGTACAGAATATGGAGTGAGAGTAAACCAAAGAAAGCCGAAAGTAGTGAGAGATAACAGAAACGAGAACAGTGAGAAACTAAACATCAGGACTGATGATCACAAGGTAGATGAAGTTAAGGAATTCTAGGCAACAAATTAACCCATGATGGACGGAGGAAAGAGGACATAGAACGTAGACTAGCACTTACAAAAAGAGCATTCCTGGTCAAGCGGAGTCTACTAATATCAAATATAGGTCTTCATTTGAAGAACAGACTTCTGTACGTTTCTGTACACACGGAGCACAGCATTGTAAGCTATTGAAACGTGGACTGTGGGAAAACAAAAGAAGAGACTCGCAGCTTTTGGGATGTGGTGATACAGAAGAATATTGAAAATTAGGTAGACTGCCAAATTGAGAAGTAAGGAGGTTTTCTGTAGAATCGTTAGCGAATGTAATATATGTAGAATGGTTCAAATGGCTCTGAGCACTATGGGACTTAACATCTGAGGTCATCAGTCCCCTAGAACTTAGAACTACTTAAACCTAACTAACCTGTGGATATCACACACATCCATGCCCCAGGTAGGATTCGAACCTGCGACCGTAGCCGTCACGCGGTTCCAGACTGAAGCGCCTAGAACCGCACGGCCACACCGGCCGGCTAATATATGGAAAATACTGAGAAGAAGAAGGGACAGGATAGTGGGACATCAGTTAAGACGTCAGGAATACGTTCCGTGTAACTTCGTCATCAAACCAGGCAGAAGACAAATGACTCCAAAGGTTCTGCTTGTAGTGAATCGTATAATATATCTTTGTGTAGACTCTACAAAACCAAATATCTTTACTATATGAATAATGTTCGGAATATGTTTCCTGAAGCAAATCTGCTATTCGGTCTAGCCTATGCTCCTCCAGCAAGATAAAGAACGCATGGCGTTACAGGCCAAGGAGAACAGAAGGAGAGGATGTTTCTGACACAGGATGAGTGCTGTGTCACCTACGGTCCTAACTCCAAAGCCGGGCTGCAGAAGTCAAGAGGATGGCTCATGGTGCGAGTAGAGTGAGGCAATCGATAGCGTGGAGCACTCGGCAGCCAGAGACCAGGGACCGCGTGTAAACACGGCTCAGCCCGCACAAAGTGCCCGAGACACTGCTGCTGTGTCTGAGGGAGAGGGGCTGGCTTTGGGGATGGAGTGGGAGACACAGGGAGAAAGCCAGCGCTATAGCGACGGCGAGAGGCAGAGGGATGGGGGAGGGGGAAGATGCCGCTATTCCTATCTGGAAGGTGGATAAGGGATATATGAAAACAATCATCGAAAGCAGTTATTTCCATATCTGGGAGTGGGTAAGGAGAGATTTGAGGTGGAATGACGAAATATAATCGCGGTTAAAGCATACGCCACACTGAGATTCACTGCATGAATCCTCAGGAGACGTAATCAACAAATCAAGTAACTTAAAGAACGTTCATTCGAGCACTACTTAAACACTGTGTGATCTATACCTGATACGTTTGGCAGAGGAAATAGAGAAGGTCCGAATAAGAGCAGCACGTCTCATCGCAAGTTCCTTTAGAAAGCTGGAGGAGTTACTGAAATGCTCAGCCAAATGAAGTGGCAGACGCTGCAAGAGATGCGTTCAGAAGGAGGAGAAGGAGGTTAGTGTTTAACGTTCCGTCGACAACGATGCCATCAGAGACGGACACAAGCTCTGATTAGGGAGGGTGGGATAGGAAAGCGGCCATACCCTTTCAGAGGAACCATCCCGACGTTTACCTGAAGCGGTTTAGGTAAATCACGGGAAACCTGAATCAGGATGGCCGGAAATGGGTTAGAACTGCCGTCCTCCCGAATGCGAGTCCAGTGCGTTAACCACTGAGCCACCTCACTCGATGAGGCGTTCTGCGTCACCGTATGGTCTGCTACCGAAATTCCGATAATGTGCGTTCCTAGAAGAGTCGACCAGTATGTTGCTTCCTCCTACATATATCTCGCGGAAAGGCCACAAAGACAAAAGCAGACATTCGAGCCCAGACAGAAACTTCACAGCAATCGTTCTTCCCGCAAATTACACTGGTGGCTGCCCAAAATTCAGCATCCTGAAGGAAGCATCCAAATCAGTTGAGATTAGTAGCATGCGTTTCCGACGACGAGAGGTACACATGATCAGCATGTCAGCGAAGGCGCATATCATGGGTGCCAGTGGCGCCAGCTAAAAGTGCAGACGGCCGTGTGGAAGTGTTAGAATTGTTCTTTCGTGCAAGCAGCTTCAGTATGTCTCGTGTAAGACAGCGAGCGTATTTCGAGCACGATTCGGAGTTGCACCGAGAGAGAATAGTTGCCTATAGGGATTGTGGATGATCCTCCAGAGAAATCGTCGATCCTGTCGGACGGAACCAAGCAACTTTGATGAGGATCTGTAATTGTTGGATGCGCAGGCAACGACCGAACGACAGGACCGAATGCATCCAGCTCATTGCACCACTACACATAGTGACATGCATATTGTGCAGCCAGCCGCTGTGGTCGAGCGGTTCTAGGCGATTCAGTTCAGAACCTCTGTGCTGCAACGGTCGCAGGTTCGAATCATGCCTCAGGCCTGGATGTGTGTGATGTCCTTAGGTTAGTTAGTCTAGGGGACTGGTGACCTCCGATGTTAAGTCCCATAGTGCTTAGAGCCATTTGAACAAATATTGTTCATGTGGCAGTGACGGATCACTCGGCCACATCATGGAACATATCACAACAAATTCGGTCTGTAGCGCCATAAGCAGTGCCCGCGTGCTCTATTCGACTTCGTTTGCAGCAGATTGCACTGCCTATATAGCGTCCACTGCTGCATTTACCACTGAGTTCACGTCTCGGGCATTTTTGCCGGCAATGGTGTGATTTACGACGGACATGGACAACCGAGTGGAACGATATTGTTTTTACCGACGAATCCTGATTCTGCCTGCACCACCACGATTGTCGGATTGATTCTGGTGACCCCGTTTCCTTATGTATCACGAGACTGGTCCTGCACACGATACTATAGTTTGGTGTGGTGTTGGATTTCACTCCCGCAACACCTACTACGCACTACCAGTACACTAACCAGCCAACGTTACATCTCTGAAGTGTTGCAGCCTGTTGCCCCCCCCCCCCCCCCCCCGCAACAGTTGGCAACCAGTTTCAAAAGTCTTTGTTGTCATCTTCAGATCTTAAGCATTTCTTGTAGTAAAACTTGTTCTTTTATGCTGACCTCATGCACAAGATGTCACGTGGATGAAATACAGCATATTATTAACGTTTGTCATCACCAAAACAATTAAAAACACAGAGCATATTGTCCAAAAGGCAATGTCCATGTACATATTGCTCACGGATGCTTGTTACACGACGCAAATACGCACACAGTAGCAGATCTAGAATGAGATTTTCACTCTGCAGCGGAGTGTGCGCTGATATGAAACTTCCTGGCAAATTAAAACTGTGTGCCGGACCGAGACTCGAACTCGGGACCCTTGCCTTTCGCGGGCAAGCGCTCTACCAACTTTTTTTTTTTTTTTTTTAACGAAAGGGTGACATTATATAAGTGGAACCGAGAAATGTCAGAAACGTAAACGTGAAAGAGGAGGTATAAATTCTCAAAAGGGAGATACGAAAGGTTAGTTTCAATATAGTGGAGTCAGTGACGTGAATAAAAAGACATAGATTTCTGGTCAGAAGCGAAAAGCTGCTTAAAATGATGTAATATGAGTAGGAGTCGTTATTAATAGGACAACAGAAAAGATATTCTTTTATATCTCTGACGGTGGGTATCGATCACTGTCAAGACAACACACGGCGTCCCTCGAGTGCATCTTTGATAACCGGCAGCCATTTCAGCCACGATTTTTCCATGGAAACGGTGTCCTTACGAAGTCTACCGATGCCATTAGATGGCGCTCGAATACCACTTAGCTCCTAATGTTCCGTATTACTTTCAAGTATTTTTAAGAAACCTGGTGTACTTAATCGTTACATAAGTACTTTTTTATCTTATTCTACTACGAATATATAACTGATGAATTAATTCTGTAATATATTTACTAAGATGGTATCTGTTCTTTCGGACATGTCCGAAAGAACTGACACCATCGGTGACAAATCAGCCCGTTAGATTGAAATTGCAATGAAATGAACAACCATAGCTGCTTACAGGAGTTGACATATACGTCAACGGGGACAGATGAAAATATGTGCCCCGGCCGGGACTGGAAGCCGGGATCTCCTGCTTACATGGCAGACGCTCTATCTATCTTTTTTTTTTTTTTTTTTTTTTTTTTTTTTTTTTTTTTTTTTTGCTCTACCATCTTTTCTTGGGAGTATTGGGTTTTTATTTATTTATTTTATATGAAGTAAGGTAGGAGAAACAGAAACCTTTATTATTCACAAAATAAACATAGTACGTCCTGACACATGATAACTGTCCTGGAAGGAACCTCGCTGCCGTCCTACCATGCAGCATTAAATAACAACAAAATCAAAGTGGGATCACCTCCGGCACCCTAAAGAAAAGTATTTATGGATATGAAAACAAAATTTGAAGTACATCCGTTTGCTAACTGTTCAAGCGTGAGTGTTTCGTAGGTCGCATACTCGGATAGTGTTCTTAGTAGATCACATTACTTGGTCGGTTGCACAACGAAACCACCGCCGCTCATCTTTGCGCACCCGGCACACCCCAAGTATATGGCGGGTCCGCAAAAACCGTAACTAGGAAATTGGCATACCAATCCTTGTACTTTTGTAGCCGTAATAGTTTTGTGTGTCCATCTTGCAAGTATTGCCAGTAATCCAGGACGTTCAGTAAGTTCGTACGTGTGTCTCTATAGATGTAATGGACCGTCATACCTGTGATCCACGCCACTGCGTTCGTCTTATGACGCTGAAAATACGTTTCCTCTTGAAAAAATACTATGTCAGAACTGACTGCTGTATAGATGGTGCGCCGCATGAACGATATTATCTTTCTTGCGAGAGTCCAGACAGCCAATGGCTCGCCGCAGACCAGTCGATGGCCGTCCGTATCCAGCTCGCCACTTTGCTGGCACAAGGGTGAATCCGCCAAATGTAATGCGTACTTTTTATCATTTGTAGGGTATTTTCGGTTGACGACAATGTACCATGTTGATCTGACTGATGTAGGTAGGTGGGGGTGGTGGACCGTGCGCCACACCACGTGCCAATTAACAGCTGGATGTTTGCGTTCCACCCTATTCCTGGAGATCTGTCGAAGAAGCAGATGGTACACGTCCTTCGATGTCGACTGCCGGGTCGTCGGTAAACGCTCTCGAACGTAACTGTGTTCCACGATGAACGTGTGTACATACGTTAACGGTGGCGATATATGGCCGACGCTGACTGGAGGAAGATGCGATGTTGGTACGAGTTCTTCGATTATCGTCCCCGTAAGCGAGTGATTCCTGTTGCGCCACCGTTTGAGCATAGTATTAATATACATGGCACGCGCCTTTTCGTGCACGTTCACTAAACCAACGCCCCCATCTCGAGCTGGGAGGGTAAGCGTGTTGTACTGTACCTTAAAGAGTTGTCCCAGGCACACGTGGTACCCAAAAGCCGCCTGAATCCTCATAGCCATCGTGCGCGTCAAGGGGAGAAGGTGTGTCAGGTGGCACATCAAGGGCGCGAGATAAAGGTTGACGAGTAACACTCGCTGCAGCATATCCATCGACCGTAGGGCGTTTAGTCGTACTGCCGTGCGGACTCTAACAGTCTTCGGTAGTTGTCCGCAGCCGTTCTCGCTGTCTCTTTATTAAGGTGATACCCAAACAGCGGAGGGTTTCCACCGCAGGTAAGGGTCCTTCCGTTCCTGGTTCTAGTCCACGCCCCACATGCATGAATTGTGATTTTCGGTAGTTGACCACACTTCCAGCTTCCATCCCATACGTCTGTAGCCAATCCAGTGCTGTTTGAGTCTCCCTCTCATTCCGTACGAGGAACACAATATCATCCGCGTATGCTCTGCATTTGAATGATAAATGCCGTAGGGAGATCCCGGTAAGACGGCGGCGAAGGCCTGCGAGGCACGGTTCTAAGGCGATCGCATAAAGGAGGATCGACGAGGGGCAACCCTGTCTCACTGATCTTAAGATCTTAAAACACTCAGTTCTCCCTCCGTTTACCACCATCGCTGATCTGGCGTCGTGCAACAGCCGCATCACAGCATTGGTCAATAATGGCGAGACACCCATCCTGTTCATCACCGCCGCGAGGTACACATGATCCATGCGAACTAAAGCATGATCGAAATCTGAACTCTACTGCAACCATCGCCCCCCCCCCCTCCCCCGGAGGCGGCATGCAGCCGCAAGGGCGACTACGTCACGATAGTCTCCCAAGGCTGTGTGGATATTACTGATGCCGCCAAGACAAGTCTGATCGGCATGTATTCGACTCTCCAGCGACTTTTTGATACGACTTCCCAGGGTGCGCATGAAGATCTTGTAGTCACTATTGAGGATGGTCAAGGGGCGATAATCACAAGGCCGTTTGCCACCACGGGGCTTCGGTATCGGTATCATGAGCCCTTCCGTGAAGTGAATGTGAACCGGTACTTCTTGCCGCAGAAGCTCATTAAACATACATAGCCACATCGGTGTCATAATGGTCACAAAGGCACAGTAAAATTCCAACGGGAATCCGTCTGGACCTGGGGACTTGTTGCAAGTACCTCGTGTAATCGCTTCCTCCAGCTCTTCACACGTAATTTCAAATAACCCGTCCGCTTCGCCGTTCACACTCGTCGCGTCTGGGATCTCTTCCAGGACGTTCCCCAGCTCCCTCTGACCCTCCCCGTTGCTCGCATAGAATCTGCTAAAATGATCCGTGAACGCCTGTTCTATACCCCTTTGTGTTGTAAAACGACGGCCATCGCCGAGATTGATCTCATGTATTAAATTCCTGCGTCTTCTTCGTCTTTCCTTTATCTCATAATGCATCGAGGGAACTTCGTTGGGCAGGAAATCCTGCGACCTCGCGCGTATCATCGTACCTGCCATCCTCTGCGTCGCAAGTTGTACCAGCTTCGCCTTAACTCAGTGGACGGCCGTCTGGCGTTCTGGTGTAGGTGGTTGAGCCAACAGTTCCCGGAGAGCCGTAAAGTAAAACTCAGTGGTCGTGTGCTGCCATTGAGAAACCTCCTTCCCGTAACCTATTAACGTCCTCCGCAAAGCTGGCTTCGCGCACTCGATCGACCACTGCAGGACAGAACCGAAAGAATTTCGTCAACGGAGGCAGCCGTGCCACGCGTCCTCCACCATGCGTCGGCATTCTGCATCTCGCAGGTGGGAGACGTTCATCTTCTAATTACCCCTCCGTCTCCATACCTGCTGTCTATCAAGGTTAACCGTACAAATATATGCCTCGTGGTCTGTAAACGCTGTCGGCCATATTTCTGCGTCCACCTTCGACATTGCTAACGCCCTTGAAACGTAGATCCGGTCCAAACGGCCCGCGGAGTGGCTAGTAAAACATGTATATCCTGGTTGGTTGCGATACTTCAGGTCCCATGTATCGACTAATTCCATCCCGTTGACCAGCTCCCTAAGTTCTTGGCTAGTAGTATAGTTAGGTTGTTGGTCCTTTCTGTCGAGCACACAATTAAAATCTCCGCCGAGTATGCAACCATCGTATCGTCCCTGGAACAACGGTGTAACCTCATGGGCGCAAAAATCTGCTCTGTCCCTTCTCTTATCCGAGCCTGACGGTGCGTATATGTTGATCAAACGTATTCCACCTATTGGTCACGGCCGTACCACGGGCAGAAGGCAAATACTCTGTGTCGTCTGCACGTATCCCTTCCTTTAATAGTATAGCTGTGCCAACGCCTCTCTCGTCACACGGGGAACAGTAAATGTCGTAACCGTAAAAGTCCGAGGGGGGAAGTACCCGAACTTCTTGTAATAGTGCTATGTCTAAATCCGCAGCCTTTATCATGTCACTAAGCATCTTGATTTTTACCGGCGTCCCAATGCTATTGATGTTAACAGACTCTATCCGATAAGCTTGTTGCATGGCGGTCAACGTAGAAAAGGTACCGTACGGTCGCTAATTTTGCCGTACATAGGCTGCTGTCGGACTAACGTCCCCCGCCGTCCCCTCATATGGTCTGCCATTATCCCATGCTCTCTGCCGGTCTTACACCGGGAAAGTGCGTGGGAGCAGTTCCTCCGGCATCATCTGTTCCCCACGGGGGTGGGTCTTCTGACCAGTCCCCTAGTGTCCCATCGTTGTCGTGCGGTGCAGGTGCCGTAGCCTCCTCAGTAGCCTGTTGCCGTCTATCGAGCTCCTTCGCTGTGTCTGGAGCATCGTCAGCGGTAGGTCGTGCCGCCGTCCCGCTGGCCACCGTTGCATCCACGCTAGGCAGTTCTTCTGTATCCATGGTCGTCTGTTCTGTACCCGTAAACTTCTCAGAATTGTCTGCTAGATCAGAGTGGTCGTTCTCCACCGTGAGGCGGCGCTTCTTCCGGCGTTTTGGTGATCGCTGTTTACGTTGCCGGGCCTCGGAATCAGAGGTCAGCATGGTCTCCAGTTGTTCGTGGGGGGGGCGTCGGAATCGTGCGCCGTCGCACTATCGACGTCTCCAAGTGCCTTTTCTGAAGGGGGCGCAAGGGGAACCGAAGAGAGGGCGTCCTGTGACTGATGCAGGCGGTCCAGCGCAACGTCGTCTTTCTGTGGCTCGCCACGATCCGCCGCTGTCTGTGTGTTCTGGTACGTGTCTGCCACGCGGCCCACGTCATTGCGTAATGCGGCGACGTAAGTCATGGGGAGCACGATCGGATGCGGCGCGAGGGGTGGATCATCCCGTGGCAGCTGTAATAACCTTCGTTGAGCACACTCAGAACGTATGTGTCCCTCCTTCCCACATCCAGAGCACGTCGTTGGTTGCTCGTCGTAGATGACAATCGCCCTACAACCGGCGATGTACAAGTGTGACGGGACGTGTTTTCGGAGTTCGATCCGTATTTGTCTGACGCCATTGCGGACAGAATACGTCTTGAAACTCGCCCATTTTTCAGCCACGTGGGATAGGACCGTTCCGTAAGGACGCAGGGCGTCTGTCACCAATTCTTCTGGCACTTCGAATGGAAGCTCAAAGACGCGGATCGTTCGGAGGCCCATGCCGGCGTGTTCAACTGTTACCGCTCCAACATTCCCGTCCGAATGACAGAAACGAAGTCGAAGTAGTAGTTCGTCACATGCCGCTTCATTTATGAGCTTGACATAGACCACGCTGCTGACTATAGATAAGTGTATTCCAACTAGAACGTCAGGTTCGATTTTCACCTTGTCCCGTAAATAACGTTCGATCTCGTAAGCCTTGGGTCGTGCATATTCGTTAACAGAACTAAATTTCAGTGGCGATTTGCGGAACGACAAGGCCATGATTCGTTCTATGTATACCGCGACACACCGCTACACACTTAACGTAAACGCCTCTCGCGCAGACGTGCGGCAGGGACGTAAACACCGTCCGAACCGCTGAGCCACCGAAGGCTGACTGCAACTGAGCTACTCTAGCACGACTCACGCCCCGTCCTCACAGCTTTACTTCTGCCAGTACCTTGTCTCCTACCTTCCAAACTTTCCCGCGAACCTTTGCAGAACTAGCACTCCTGAAAGAAAGGAGACATGGCTTAGCCACAGCCTGGGGGATATTTCCAGAATGAGATTTTCACTCTGCAGCGGAGTGTGCGCTGATATGAAACTTCCTGTCAGATTGAAACTGTGTGCCGGACCGAGACTCGAACTCGGGACCCTTGTCTTTCGCGGGCAAGTGCTCTACCAGGAGAGCTTCTGTAAAGTTCGGAAGGTAGGAGACGAGTTACTGGCAGAAGTAAAGCTGTGAGGACAGGGCCTGAGTCGTGCTTGGGTGGCTCAGTTGGTAGAGCACTTGCCCGCGAAAGGCAAGGGTCCCGAGTTCGAGTCTCGGTCCGGCACACAATTTTAATCTGCCAGGAAGTTTCAGTAGCAGATCTGTTTACATATGCTAGACACATGAGTATATAAGTAAGCGTCTAGAATATGTAAACAGATCTGCTATTGTGTACGTATTTGTATCATGTAAGAGGCCTCTGTGAGCTATATGTATGTGGACTATATGTATTTTGGACAAGATGTCGTGTGTGTTCAAATATTTTAGCGATGACAGACATAATGTGAAGGGTTTTATCTCCTTGATGTGCTTGAGGTCAGCGTTGGAAGAACATGTTTAACTACAAAAAAATGTTTACCACCTAAATATGGCATCTAAGACTGTTGAAACCGGTTGTCTTGAATAAAAAATATTTTGTGCGATCTTGGCTTTTGAATGGCTCCTAACTATTAAAACAGATCGCCCTTCAGTATTCTCATAACGAGAAAATGTAGTACTCCCATAGCTTCGGAGCTTGCTGACTGGTACATTGCAACAGTATAATGCGCGGCCACACGTGGTACGTAATGTTCAACAATTCTTCGCCGCCCGCCCGTCGGATTGCATTGTTGCCTTGGCCTCGCTGTTCTCCTGATCTCTGACCTATCGAAAACGTCTAATCGATGACTGCGGAACGACTTGCTCGGGATACACCACCCGCTGATAGACTAGATCAACTTTTGTTACCCGTGTTTATGTTCTGTTTTATCTTACTGAGTATTTTCCTGACACCCGTCTCAATTTGTTACTGAGCGGGCGCTGAAGACTTTGCCGTCGTCCGCCCATACAACCCTCTCCATCCATTCATCCATCATTTTGTAATATCTGGAAGCAGCTTGGACTGCTGTACCTCAGCAACACATCCAGAGTCTCTTTGACTCAAGTCCGAGGCGCATAGCTATAGTTATAGCCAGCAACGGTGGCCACGTTCAGTACTAATTTTATTATCTTTCTCACTTTACGTGGGGCTGTATTTTCAATCATATTACCTTTGAACAACGTGTTATCTGCGAAATCCATTTGGCTGTGATACCTCCGGTCTTTCTTAGTATTGCATTTTGGATAGTCAGCGGTGTATACGCCACTGGAATACGAAAGGGGGGAAGTGACAGTGGTACACAAACTACCTTCCGCCACACACCGCGTGAAATTGCACCCATTATTCATGGAAACTATTCGCTTGATAATTCACAGACCACCAATAATCCGAGAATCCTCCTCTGCCAAGAACACTCCCTCCGAATTTCTGTCTATCTGCAATCCCGAAGTCCTCGTCCACCACCGCGGATGACTGCGTTATCCTTTTCGTAACGCTCAGTTTTTACGCCTTGTGTGCTTTTGTGCTTAGAAGTTCGATATGGAAGTGGCACCGAGCATCCACAATGAGCACTGTGGCCCCTACATCAACGAGAACCAAAGCAGACAGAGTATGATTTGTCGCTTTTCAAAAAAGAAGACAACGTATTACCGAGGAATGCTTAACACCAAGACTGTAAGGTGCTTAGTTCAAACGAGCATCAATGTGGAGCACCACAAGACGCTCACTTAGAAGTATCCCACGCTAAATCGGATGAACAAGGTGGTACGAAAGGAATTAAACGGGAGTCCTAAAATGTTTTTCGAAGAGTTGGGTGACTTGCACAGTCGAGGGCATGATTTACTGAAATGGCAGAACAACAGACAACGAAGAACACGTTGTAAATCCATCGCGCCAAATCACCAGGATATCAGGAAATTTTTTGATTTCGTTAAGAAAAATTATGGTCATTCCCGACTGTAAAAATTCCGAATTACTATTCTTGTTAGAGGCTATCCAGTCCTCATTGTCTGGCGTCATTATAAAGTAATACTCGAGGTAAATGCCCTCTGCTCATCTACCTATCTCGAAAGTTACGAAGTCTCAACAGGAGGATTAGTGGACCACTTCTCGATATTTTCAGTGCGCGTATTTCAGTGGGCACAAAATCCATGGGGTGCAGTTTAAAGGACAACATGGGAAAGGTATTCACTATCGAAAACATTTCTGGAAGAGAAATGTCAGTAAGATACTTTGATCAATTAACAGCCACCAAAGATTACTCTTAAGATCTGTGCGTATTTACAGACTTTCAGAATCGACCTCATTAAATATCCATGTGGAGCACTGCCAGGAATACTGAAATGAACCGAATTTTCGATAGCGCTGCAGTGGCCTTCTCCAGGATAACGACATATTACCTCGAAAGTACTTGCAAAGCAATAATGGATATGCACACGCAAAAGTACGAGAGGCTATTGGAATCTCAACCTCTCATTAAAAAGGGAGACAGGTGTAGGCTCCAAGCGTCTCGGCCGCTAGAAACCAAGGAGTTGTTCGTTTCTCCGCTATTAAAAGCAGGAAAGTGGTTCCCAGAATCTTTCCGCTGATCCGTAGCGGGCTATTATTTATCAGTAATCCATGTGACCTACATACAGTCTGCCATGTATCACGTCCCTCTTCACTAACACCCACTATTTTTATTTTAGGGCCAAAAAACGTAGTAAGTGTGACGTTTATGGTTTAGTGGCACCATTAGAGAATCAGTATATTAAAGCAGCCACACCCAGCTAATTATCCTGCTTTGAGGCTGCTGCAACATGACCGTAAAGTATGTTTATTCTAATATTTTACGCATTTTTGAAGATAACATCGTAGTGCACCCAGAAAGAATTTGACATAAAACCTATGTATTTATTTCAACATGAATTTTTATCACTTTTTTTCTCCATAAGTAGTACAGGAAAGTGTTGTACCTTCATGATAGTCTCCTTAGGAACACACGCCGTTTATTGGGTAGTTTTTCAGACTAATTACTTATCTTACAATCACATGAATGAATACGAACGAGACACCCGCATTACCAGTTTCTAGCATTTTCTACTGTTCTCGTTTTTGTGAGACATGATGTGTTCCTGGCACCACATACAATATTTTGTTTTTTATTTTAAAAATTTACATGTTCTACAATAAATGAAAGCCGTTTAGAAGATATTGTTCATTCTTCAGTTACAGAATTTTATGACCAGCAGGCTTGTGTTTTTAAAACTAGTTATAAAACGCGTGGAGAGTTGAAACATACTTCACTGGTCGTGCACAATCGTGTGCCCTGAAACGGGCGGTGGTTTCCCACCATGGAATGTTTGATATTTGCAAATGAACTGTTTCTTTAATGTAAGTCTGCAGGCTTTCGTGGCCGTTGTCACTGAAGTTACAACCTTCTGGGTTCTAAGGCAGCGTCATATTTCCTCTAAAATGATCGACGATTCGACTCCTCTGTTGGGATCGTCCACAGGATCTACGGTGTCCACTACTGCTAGAACACTGTCAGAGACGAGTCTCGTGTCCTTTTATAAAGCGTAGTGTGGAATAGTGCCTTCCTATCCATAGACGGTGGGCCACCAATAGTACCCACAGCAGTTAAGCCAACAACGCCCATTGTTCTGCCTGTGACTATGGCCCACCAAGTAGCCATATGAAATTCAACCAATACTACCTCTTATCCAGCACGAACGCGGGAAAACTCGCCTTTATAAGAGGACGCGACACTCGTCTCTTACAATGTTCTAGCAGTAGTGGACACCTGAAGATCCTGAGGAACATCCCAGCAGAGGGGTCGAAACGTCGATCATTTTAGAGGAAATATGACGCGGCCTAATAAGACACAACATTTTACCTTCTGTTTCTTTGATGTCTTGACAATTTTAACTGTCTTTAAGGGCGGTAGGACGTCAAACGGGTCGACTTGGAGCTGGAGAGGAATCACAGGATATTTTAATTAACACTGTCTATACTTTTACAAATAAATTCATAAAACTTTGTCAGCATGACCAGGGAGGATTCAGAATTCACAATCATTGCAGTGGAAGTTCGAAAACATAACGAAGTAATTTTTCTTACGTGTGAAATTTCATCATTTTTTCACTTACTAATGGCTGCTTTTGTTGCTATAGGTACACATTTCTTCATAAGTTAGAGAGGTTCTTCGATGAATTTTGCACAGCATACATAGCATACTTACAGGTGTAATAAGCTCTAGAATTTATTTCATTTATGAAAAAACGAATGAGCTGCTATATTTTAAACTTCATGTTCCGAAAAAACACAAATTTTGTAGTTAATTACCACAGTTTTTAATAGATTTTAAAAATTCTAGAATTTCATATACCCTTAAGTATGGTTTGTATGCTGTGTAAAATTCATCGAAGAATCTCCCTTATGAAGAAAAGTGTACCTATAGCAACAAATGCAACCACTAGTAAGTAAAAAAAATGATGAAATTTCGCACTAAAAAAATTACTTCGTTATGTTTTCGAACATCCACTGCTATAAGTATGAATTCTGAATCCTTTCTGGTCATGCTGAGAAAGTTTTATGAATTTATTTGTAACAGTATTGACAGTGGAAATTAAAATGTCCTGTGGTGCCTCTCCTGCTCCAAGTCGGCTCGTTTGACGTCCTACCCCCCTTAAAATGAAAATTTGTCTCAGTTGGCAGTAGCTCCTATCTTAATGAGTGTTGGACTTGTATTTGGGTTTCGAGAATACAGTCTAAGACAAAATGGAAAAAAAAGATGAAAAGAGCGGTACAGCACGATTGTACGGAAATTGGTAGACGTGATGTACATGTACAAACAAATGATTATGGTTTCAAAAAAACTGCATGGTTTTTTTCAAGAGAAAGAGTTTTACATACTGAGGAGGTCAAAAACAAGTTTGTTCACCTGTGGCCCTTATGCAAGCAATTATTAGGTTTGGCACTGATGGGCAGAGTTATTAGCTGTCGAGTTGTTGGATGTCCTCCGGAGAGATATCGTGCTAATTTCTGACCAAATGACGCGTTAGGTCCTTCAAATCCAGAGCTGGTTGGAGGGTCTGCCCATAACCCTCAAACCCTTCTTAATTGTCGAGAGATCCGGTGACCTAGCCGGCCAAGGCAGAGTTTTGCGAGCACGAATACCAGCAGTGGAAACTCCCGCCGTCTGGGTTCCACGGACGTAACCAAAGGGGGGGTTCGGGAGGTATCCGGACCCTCGTATCACATAGATGAACACGACTTAGTTGCTGTATACTGAAACTGAATGATGTTTTGGTTAAAATGGCTCTGAGCACTATGGGACTTAAATTCTGAGGTCATCAGTCCCCTAGAACTTAGAACTACTTAAACCTAACTAACCTAAGGACATAACACACATCCATGCCCGAGGCAGGATTCGAACCTGCGACCGTAGCGGTCGCACGGTTCAGGACAGTATCGCCTAGAACCGCTCGGCCACTCCGGCCGGCAATGAAATTTTGAATTTCAGTCTTACAACGAAAAAGGGATACTCACTATCGAGTCAACAAGGCCATCAATGCATTTAAGCTAGCGGTATATAGGTAGCACTGTTGGCTATCGCTCGTGCTTACTTAAGCCAAGACCAAATGCTCTACATTGTTGACCTTACTTAAGCTCACTTGTTGCTTTGGCAATCGGTTCAGGTGTTACTTGCTGTTGACTTAAATGTTAAAATGTTGCTGTTTGTTACCTTTGTGCTGAGTGCTCTTGTCATATTTTCTATTTGTGAATAAGTCTGTAACAAGAATGAAGAGGAGAACAAATATTCATTCGTCCATTAGCGTTGTGGTAAGTTAATAATATGTATGCATTAATAATTAGCCTAATTACCTGCATATATCTACTTGATGTTAGCACTAGGGTCATTATTTAGAGGCTGATTAAACTTCGGGGTTGCTATATTTCAGTATTTGACATCGTAGCGGAGCTGTAAACATTATTACAAATAACGATAAACCACGAGCAGTGCACAAAAATACACATGAATTTGCTTCCGCCTCCTAAAAATCGTGATTTTCAACAAAAATACTATCCAAATGACGATGGTTGTATTTCTTTAAACTATTTGGTCGACATTCTCTTATTAGTAGCCAAAATGGCAAAATATCATCCACTTTGGTCATTCCAGCGGTTCTCAACTATGAAAACTAGCCCCGATATGGAACAATGGGGAAGGATTTGTGGAGAGCGAAGAGTTTGCTTGAATTCGTCCGAGCCCCGAGCCTACCGCGCCTGCATTTAACCCCGCCCCCCCTCTCTCCCCGGCCCCACCCGTTTAAGTCCTGAATCTATTCATGTTCTTGCAAATACTGTAATAACGCGACAGAGCCTCAAGTGGACTCGGGTTCGAGTCCTGGTACTGCCATGGATTTTTCCTTGGTGTGAGGACTGGACAGAGGTGCACTCAGACTCGTAACGCCTACTAAGGAGGTGTCTGACAGAGAAATAGTTGCTCTAAGATCCAGACGTCGACAACGGCCAGGATTACGGTGTGCTACCTCCATTCCGCACCCGATGAGAACTGAGGCTGACACGGCTGTCGGTCAACTACAACGCGATCTTCAAGACCTGATCTCGGGTTTCCTCTTCCTCGATAAATAAATTTTTTTGCCATAGTTTCAAGCAGAATTGTTGGAATAATCATTGAAAACACGTTCTCGAATACTTGAGGAAACTGAAGAATTGTAATGAATTGACAGATGCTTGAATAAAATTTGAGACTGAATTGAGGAACTTGGGTTTGATTTCATGTGCTGAAGGTATTCTCACTTGGCTTCAGATAAACCGTAAATTTAAATACAAGCCGAGCGGTGTGGCCGAGCGGTTCTAGACGCTACAGTCTGGAACCGCGCGACCGCTACGATCGCAGGCTCGAATCCTGCCTCGGGCATTGGTCGTGTGTGATGTCCTTAGGTTAGTTAGGTTTAAGTAGTTCTAAGTTCTAATGGACTGATGACCTAAGATGTTAAGTCCCATAGTGCTCAGAGCCACTTGAACCATTTTTTAAAATACAAGGTTGTAGTACAAGTAACATAGTTACTGTCAAAAGAGGTTTGATCGTGTTCAATTTTATAAGTTATTCACCCCATAATTAATGTTGTTCTGCTCTGCATAGTGAATATCATGTTAGAAGAATGAGCTGTGTTTTGTTAGCAAAGAGACGATACATAGTATTACAATTTTAATCCGTTTGACAATAAAATAATTACTATCCCAAATAAAGAAATGTATGTATATCTATGAAAGCCACCTGAAACCAAATTATGCACGTCAAATTAAAAAATAAGTAAATGTGTTTTTAGAATAAATGAAATCAGCATCTTTAAGGTCCTGTTTAACTAAATTCACCCCCCTCCCCCTCCACCCCAGAACCCTATCTACGTCTTTGTGAGGCGGGAAGTATCTCGTTGAAATGAAAGCCTAGGATGACTTTCCATGAAGGACAACAAAAAAACGGGGCGTAGAATGATGTCGACGTACTGCTGTGCTCTAAGGGTGACACGGATGTCGGGCCGTGTGGTGGACGACGGCCAGGTTGATATCCCACCACGGTCTGGGGTTTCTCCAACACATCTTCGACCTGCAATCTCATTGACGGGACTAGAATAATTGTCTTCGAATTGAGCCCTGACGACCAGCGAAGACGTTTCAGGAGACACCCAGGCAGTGGTGGGATAACAACTTGGCTGTCGCACGCCATACCGCCCGACAACCGGGCGTGATTCTCTGGGGTGCCATTTGTTTTGGTACTAGGACCCCTATTGCTGTTATCCGCGGCACCATTATACCAAAGCGGTGCGTCGACGATATTCAACGAACCGTTTTGTTGTCCTTCAGTGCAAGTCATCCAGGAATTACATATTGTGCCCTTAGAAAGCCTACGCTAAACGCAAATGTGGTTGATACATCGACGCTTCTTTGAAGAGGTTGAAAGAAAGAGCCAACCAGTTACAAGCCAAAGGTTTATTTAGCCCTTGACCTAGGTTTCGATATTTATAAAGTTATCTTCTTCAGGAGGAGTGAGTTTTGTCGCGCGGGATTAGCCGAGCGGTCAAAGGAGCTGCAGTCATGGACTGTGTGGCTGGTCCCGGCGGAGGTTCGAGTCGTCCCTCGGACATGGGTGTGTGTGTTTGTCCTTAGGATAATTTAAGTTAAGTAGTGTGTAAGCTTAGGGACTGATGACCTTAGCAGTTAAGATGTCACACACATATGAACATTTTTGAGTGAGTTTTTTTTACGTCACACCTTCTGAAGAAGATTTTACATTTTTATTTTATTTAGTTAAACAAATTTTGTCTTCCTGGACCGTCATGAACCTATACCTGTCGTCATCTAAGAGGATATAGTACAGGAGAACAACACTCGGAGAGGTATTACTCATCGTAAAACCAGAACAATATCGTCTCTCAGATTGAAACAGTAAAACGATTCAAAATTTTAAAGCTGAAAAGTAAGCAAATGTAAAGAGACATTGAAAAAACGATGTCTCTCTCTGTTCTGGCTGTGCCCTCCTTTTATGTTTTGTCCTCGTGATGACTGGGTGTTGTGTGATGTCCTTAGGTTAGTTACGTTTAGGTAGTTCTAAGTTCTAGGGGACTGATGACAATAGATGTTAAGTCCCATAATGCTCAGAGCCACTTTTATGTTTTGTGGTTCCTGGCTCGATGGCGGGTGGGCGGTTTCCTCTCACTACACCACAAAATGGATAAGTGTTTAAATACACTTGATCACAGGAACCAATTGAATACTTAACTTCAGTGATAATTCATGAATCTTGTCCGTGTCCGTATCACAACTGTATACAATGACTAACTCCCACATCACTGTGGAAGACTGGAGCACAGTGCGACGCATTGAGCTGCAATGCGAACTGAGCCCCGATCCGAGGTACTGACGTACTGAGATTGATCCTGAGCGATTGAGACAGCTCGGTCGGTGGCGGCGGCGGCGGCGGCCGATATGCACGTTGCACAGGAGGCGTTATCGGCGCGTAGCCTGGGAGCGTGTCTTTGTCTTCTCTCTTCATAGGTGCGCCTAGTTCAGCGCCTGCTATACAATTTTTCCTAGTCATAGTGTCGACCGGTGTGCTGGCGAGGGCGTACACCAGCACACTACTCTCTCTCTCTCTCTCTCTCTCTCTGTGTGTGTGTGTGTGTGTGTGTGTGTGTGGACGAGACTAATATGGAGGGCATCATTACCAAAGAATTACACGCAACAGCACAGAAGGTGTGTAAAGGGTAGTCAGATGAAAACGAGGCAGATGGAGAAAAGGAAGAAAACCGTTCATTATTTCGAAAGCAATCGCCACAACTGCTTATACATTTATGTCACTGTGACACAAGATGGTCAAGGGTTTGGCGGAAAAATATTCTGGTTTTCTTGGACCATGCTTGTACCCAGGAGTTGACCTTTCCGTCGGATGGAAATCGGCTGCCACGAACATCTTTGTTCAGGTCTTTGAATATATGGAAATCGCATGGGGTGAAATCTGACAGTATGGAGGACGTAGGGCGAGGCCACATGTTTCCCCTATGTTCTTTCGACTACGCTGCAGAAGTTTCGCTGGGTACCCCTTACACATCCTCCATACAGTCCCTATTTCTCCCCATGCGATTTCCATATTTCTGGTGCTTTCAGGAAGACATTCGCGACCGTCGATTTGTTTCAGAAGGCGGCAACAACAATTTTTTTCCGTGACCCATTCACCGAAATATCTGATTGTGGGATAAATGTATTTAACACTTATGATAATTACCTTTGAAATCATAAACAGTTTACTTACTTCTTACCACCTGTCCCATTTTCATTTGCCTGCCCCTTAAGGATTGGAGCAACATCTGAACAATGTATATAACAGTAGAGTATACGATTTTATATTAAATTGAAAGTCTCTATAAAGGAAAATAATTACCTACAAAGCGAGAGTATTGGAGGGTAGCTCGGTAAACTACTCCAAATGGAAAGTGGTGAAGAAACTCAGTGAAAGGTATCACGGAAAATTGCCGGTCGGTGTCTGGAACCGCGTGACCGCTACGGTCGCAGGTTCGAATCCTGCCTCGGGCATGGATGTGTGTGATGTCCTTAGGTTAGTTAGGTTTAAGTAGTTCTAAGTTCTAGGGGACTGATGACCACAGATGTTAAGTCCCATAGTGCTCAGAGCCATTTGAACCATCACAGAAAATTGTAACAAGAAACAGAAGAGCTAGACGGTATATCCATAAGCATGCAGAAATACCCTAACCGTAGGGCAGATATACTTATAACAAAATATACAACAATTGGGAATACATTGAGAATCACACCAAAATAAACAACTATAGGAGAAATAGAAGAACAGAATGAAGCAGGCAATCTGGAAAGAAATGGAAAAATACGAGACCTGAGTGACGTTTGGACAGAGGAAGTATTTAATACTAATTGAGGAGGGTGTTCCCGATGTTTATTGATTATCAGAGCCTGCAACAGATTCAGTTTTCGGCCTATGGTTGGTAGATGTAACTGTCAGTACGACTCGCCATACTTAGTTTAAGAATTCTGTACAGCTGCGTTCATGTTCAGCCAAGCTAGTAACAATGTCCCTACCTGAATGAGAATTTTGAGCATTGTTATTAGCAAGTCCAGTAACTTTATAATCTACGTTGTAGTCCAATAACTCGGACCCATCATTACTATAGAAATCTACCGGCCTGTAGCGTTATTGACAAAATTTTGTAGCTGCGATTGCAGTGTTGTGGGCAACTTACTGTTAGTTTTACTACTTTTAGCTCTATTTTGTATGTAAAAGTCTGGAAACACATCCCACTAGGGATTTGTCGTTTATCTCTCTTCGAATTTTTTAATATATGATCCATCAGTACATCAGGAGCGTATTCTGTCCTTCGGATCATCAAATTTATGAGTGAAAGGTTCAATTTTTATTTCTGACGACGACAGTTCGACATTATAGCTTTCTCTTTGCGCGTGGAAGCCAGAGCATACAAACGGAACCACGGTGATTGCCAGTAAGACGTACAGTTTATCGACAAGTTTTATAGGTTTGGTAAGAGCCCAGTTCCCAATGGACTGCGGGATATGGGAAGGTGGCTAAGCGCAAATCTCGTAAAAGCAGAGTGATGAGCTAAAATTCCTTTCCCGGCTGTATTGGTTTATATCTTTCGGTAGTGCCACTATGTCACAGCAAATCAATTGGAAAATGGTTCCTCCACCGACAAGAAACTCAGATTTTTACCGTATCTGTTTCAAATGCGTTGACGTGGGAAGTGGAACATGTACAAGGGAAAGAAAATCCTTTCCTAAAGAAAGAGAAGGGGAACAATACAGCCGAAAAGGATCAGTTAAATCTATAAGACGACAAATTTTTACTTGGGCAGTCCTGTAGAGAAACTACTTATCCCTTACCTTATCGATACACCCAACTTTCTTCCGGAAATTAATTGAGGTTATGTGTGATACTCGTAGACTGTTATTGCCTACCCTGACCATTTTGCCAGAGGTAATCTGCTTTTTATGTCCTCCTTGCTTCGTCAGTCACGGGGTTATATCATTTCAAGGTGGAAGTATGTGTTGTGTTCGTCAACTGCGTAATCACCGTTTTTGTTGCTCTATTCCTATTTCTGATATTTCTCATTACTTTGTATTTTTCGGTTTCCTCTCAGTCCATATTCTTTACTCAACAAATTGTTCACTTATTCGACAGATCGTTCAACTCTCCTTCTCTTTCACTGAGGATAGCAATGTCGCTAACGAATCTTATCGGTGATATGTTATCATCTTGAATTTTAATCCCACTCTTGAACCTTTCTTTTATTCCGTGACCGTGTACGCACTGAACAGTGGTATAGTATAGACTGAACAGTAAGGGCAAGAAACTGCATCGCTGTCTTACACCCATTTTAATTCCAGCACTTTGCTCTCGATTTTCTAGTCTTACTGTTGTTTGTTGTACACCCTGCATATTACCCGACTCACATTTTTCTCAGAATTTTAAACATCTTGCACCACTTTAGACCGTCCAACGCTTTTTCCAGGTCGACAAATTCTATGCGCGTGTCTTGCTTCCACTACCAACCACAACGTCATTATATAAACTTAATAACACCCTCAATTACACGACACTATACAAGTTGCAATAGCTGTTTCTGTCGAGTTATTATTTTACTATAAATTTGGAAGCGATGATGATGTCACTAATGGCTAATTTAGGCAATGGAGCTGGAAATTAATTTTCTTTCTTCATAATGTATCATAATTACCGTACAGAAACTATGCAGAGCGCATATCCTTTTTGTTACGCTACACACATTGTGTTCCAGCGAAGTAAAATTAAAGTTGTCAGTCCGATTCGGTTACACTATTAAATCAGTAAATAAATTACAGTACTTAAACCATAACTTGAGTTACTAATTAATTGTCTGGATTAAATATTTCAATAGGAACCTGTTGGGTCATCTCTTGGGTAGATACAGGTAATGCAGATGCAAAACTAAGATATTTTTGAAGAAATGTAATTATGTGACAAATGACGGCTTGAAATGCACTAGTTACAATTACTTTTGAATGTTGACGGCAGAATGGCTTTCTTAACAAATGTTTTTAGTAGACGATATTAATATTAATGAAATATATCCAAATAACAACAGCTCTTTCTGAGACATTGTAACGTATATGCAACGAATATGTGTAACGTATATGCAACGAATATGTGTAACGTATATGCAACAAACATGTAACATAACTAGAGCCAGTATTGCCTACGTTCGTTTGTGAAATAGGACTCGATAAGAAACCTGAGATAGCAGTAGACGGAATCTAACCTGCATAACACTGCGTGTGTTGTATCAGTATCAGTTTCACTGCCATTTAAACCGTCAGCAGGTCGTTACATGAAACACTTAAAACTAACGTTGGACTAAGCTATTTCACTGCGTTTTTGAACAAGAATTTACTAGTGACACAGAAGCTGACTTATGTAACGGAATTTACTAGACTAACGTACAATGACATGTTGTGGTGTGTCAGTGTCTCTGCTTTGGCACTAAGTTTTACACTCACCTCTTTAGAGAACTGCCTTTTTCCGTGTCGTGCAGCGGCCAAAGCTTATTGTTACTAAGAATGAATTTAATAAAAACGAGTTTGCTTGGGTCCTGTCAATCACTAGATAACCTTTGAGAAGGGATTTCATTCATTAAGTCTATTTAAAACTTCAGAATCATTATGAACAAATATTTATAACGACAATGACAAATGCCATATATCTCAGTAATGGCTGAGTTCCAGATTAACAAATTATGACAATTTCAGTGTTACATGAACATTTAATAAAAACAGCATATTTGTTAATTAGGTGTGGAGAACAATTATTATTATTATTATTTGGAGGATAAGGATGATTCTTTAACTCACAAGCATAACATGGGATTATTGCAAACTCGGACTAACATTCACAAGCCTAACCCTACAATTGCTTTTGCGCTATACTTGCGACTTTTACCTTGAATTTCTTCTTCTAGCGTAGCTAAGCCATCTAAATTTCTTCTGGCTTTATCAATGAAAACAGGCCTTGAGTTTGGAAATTTGTGGTTAGATCTTATGGGACCAACCTGCTGAGGTCATCGGTCCCGATGCTTACACACTATTTTAAAAAAAAATCTTTATTGATAACGACTATAATATTTATACAAAATGAAACCACCACCTTAGTGATTAGTGGGTCATAATAATACTACAGTGTTATATATTCAGCAGCTATTTTTATGGTTATTACAATGATACTATGTTTATTATTGTGAGCTACAGACAGGGTACAATACAGGGTAATAGGCAGACTGCAGTTATTGATCTACACTACTAGCTAATTGTTAGTTTTCTTACCTACTTTTTAATTTCTAACTGCCTGCAGCGTTACAGGTGTGTCAGCGCAGATATAAACCTACTACTTTAGGCCCTGCTCATCGAGCTAATCCCGATGAGCGTGCCCCTGACACTGGGCAGGCCAAGATTGATTGTCGGTGCAGGTTCCTAACTTTATATCTATATCTAATGCTACAACTACTGTACTAGCCTACGTCAATTCCGGTGCTATTTTGGTCTAGATTAGTGTACCCTGGTCCCCCTAGTTCCGCACGTGGCGGATTGCAACTCAAAGTCGACCTGTCCACGCACAGGCGGTATAGGATTAGGGTAATTGGACGCGTTCAGTATTTGTCTTTAGTCATGAAAGTCCCTCAGGTATGCTGTCAGTACTTTCCGTGATACCTCGTTTGCCAAACTATTTAGAGTTTCAAAAGTCTCTTCATGTCTTAATAGGTCGTACGTATTGTTATGTGGAAGTTGTTGTCTTTATGTCACTGCTACATCATCGAAAAGGGGGCACTCGTAAACCACATGGTCGGGAGTGCCCTCCGAAGCGCCACAGTCACACTCAGGTGTAACCTTTTTCCCAAACCGACACAAGTATGTCGGGTAGGGCCCATGACCAGTGAGAAAGTGTATTAGACCCCGTGTTGGCTCGAAACACTTCATCCCTAGCCTTTCTTTAACATTTGGTAGGAACCCAAAGGTTCTTCTGCCAGTTTCTTCCGTTTCCCAAGACTCCTGCCATACGTCCTCACCCCTTCTGCGTATTTCTCCCTTGTCCCTCACCAGAGCTCCCAGGATATTCTCTATTTTCATGTTGTTCCCCTTCTTAACCCAATACCATGCTGCTTGCTCTCGTATTTTTATATCTAAAGGACAGAGCCCCATTATTATTAATAGGGCACTTCCTGGGGATGTTCTGTACACCCCTATTGATCTTAACAGCATGTTTCTCTGTACTCTTCTCACTGCCATGGCAGGCACCACCCTTGTGAGCCTGTGTGGCCAGACTCCCGATCCGTAACCCACTATTGAAGTTAGTATACTATTGTGATATAGCTTGATTAGGTGTGGTGGAAGGTGGAATCGTTTGTGCCCTATGGAAGTAAGGTTGTTAAGTACTTGTAGTGCTTTTTGGGTTACAGACTCAATGTGCCTTCCAAAGTTCCACTTTCATCGATGATGACGCCAAAGTAGCGAGTCTCTTGTCGTCTTATAACTGGTGAGCCTCCAATTCTGACTGTAGGGTTCCTTACTAGCTGTCCCTTCAGCAATAAGTACGTTGATTTTGTTGGTGAGATCGTCAGTATTTGTACACCACAGTTGTAATTTGGTCATAGCTCTGTCTATTTTTGGCTCGATGTCTTCGCCGGTCCGGCCGCCGACCAGCAGAAGGAGGTCATCTGCGTAGGCTATCACCTCTAGCACTTCTTCACTCTGCTGCAAACTATCTAAAAGTGGTTCCATATGGATGTCCCAGAACAGGGGACCTAAGACGGAACCCTGGGGACATCCCTTAGTTATAGTTTTTCCAACTCTGCAGCTAGGGGATGATAGCCAGACCTCCCGCCCTACACAATAGCTCCTCAGGCAACCATATAGCGACCCTGGGCCCTCCTTCTCCCGCAAGCAGGAGAAGAGCGAATGCCACCACAGGTTGTCAAAGGCGCCACTGATGTCAACCATGATGCCAACAACGTATTTGTACAGGGTGGAGCCGCAGACCTCAGCCGCCAGAGCGGTCGTGTCGGTTGCCGATCGCCCCGGCCTGAAGCCGAACTGCCTGCCACTCATCCCGCACAGCATTCGGTGTGCAGTCAGTCTGTCAGCTAGCAATTTCTCGAGTAATTTCCCAAAGATATCCAGTAGGCAGATCGGTCTGTAGGACTTGACATCCGCTGGGTCCTTGTCGGGTCCCTTTTTGATGATCACAATATTTGCCTCTTTCCAAATATTTCGGAATTTTTCCTGTCTTAGGCACTCATTGTATAGCTGGGTTAGTGGCGCCACCAGTTGGGGTGCCAGGAACTGCACCACCTCCGCCACAATGCCGTCTGGGCCGAGGGCTTTCCCTGTTTTTAATGCTTTGATGTGGCCAGCCACCTCCTCTTCAGAGAAGGGTAGACTGCCCTATCGTTTGCTATTCTGTCTGGATCTTCATTTCGTAGCCGGGACTGGCCTTCAGTGTCGCTAGCCTCATCGTCATCTGGCAGCAGGGACCGGAGAAGGACCTCGGCAGTCTCCTGCCAGGAATCCGTCATCCCATCCCCGCACCTGACCGTTGATAGCATCATTGGGAATCGGATCTTTTCCCTAACTAATTTGTAGGGTACTGCCCATGGGTCGAAGGCCAACTGGTCCAGTACAAACCTTTCCCAACTTCGTATTCTGACTTCTTTTAGTTCTTTTTGGAATATCTCTTTTGCCTCCCGGTATTGCAATAATCAACTTTGCTTTTCCCACCAGACGACACTGCGCTGGTAGTGCCTCTTCAGCCTTCTGACAGACTGACGCATTTCCTCCAGTTCAGCTGACCATGGTGACGGGGAGGCCGCCATGGCCCTCCTCCTGGTTGGAACAGCTGCCTTTACCGCCCTGGTAACTGCGCCCACCAGTTCTTCGGCCCCCTGGTCTATGTCCAGGTCCTGTTGTGCGTCATCTTCTGGCAATGTAGGAATGTCGCACTCTCTCGCTAGTCTCTCCCAGTCAGCTCTCTTGAAATTCAGTTGCAGCTCCCACCCCATGGCCCAGTGGGACCCTCTATTTCCTAGGCTAAAAGTAATAAGATTATGGTCACTTGTTGTTGCGTTCTCTTTCCCAGTTCTGGATGATGTTGGCAGTATTTGGTGTAACTAGCGTTACGTCTATGTTGGTGCTAAGGCCCCCTCCCACCGCATAGGTGGGAGGGTTGCCAGGTCTATTTGCCACTACAAGTTGTAACACTATGATCATATCCTCCACTTTTTCGCCATTTTCATCTCTTGTGCCACTGTACCATAGGGGGGATTTTGCATTTATGTCAGCTGGTATAACCAGTTTGCGTCCCCGCAGCGCCGTGGATACTCTTGTTAGGTGATCAGATGTTGTTTTATATTGTCTCCATATTGAAAGTACATATTTACGAAGGTTATAATTCCCATGAGAGCCTGTATCTCCACGACGTTGCAGTGACTGGTGGAAAATTGTGCGAGTGTTGTTACTCGTAGAGACTGGTTCGTAATGACAATACCCGCTTTGGGGGCACCCCAACTACTAGCTATTTGCCATGTAGCGGCTGCAAATGAAAGTTTCCCAGCTTGAGAGTACGGCTCCTGTAGGCAGAGTACGTCAAGCCTCCTCTCCTCCACCTCCCTTCGAAGCTCCTGCATCACAAGTCTGCTTTTATGCGTGTTTAGTTGTCCGACAGTTAGTTTAGTCATTATGGGAAGTAAGTATGCATTCTATCGTCAGGCCAAGTCTTACTCCAATCAAAGGCGATTCGACCGTGAGCTAGGACTGACTGGGTGTAGATGTCGTCTAAGTTAAATTTCTCCCTACGTCTTTCAAACACTTTCTTGAGTAAGTCTCGCAGGGCTCCAAAGTCAGTGGGAAGGTTCACTGACTTTAGTTGTATTCTATCTACAGCCTCCATTACCGAGAAGGTGATCTTACTTTCATTCTCATGTCCTACCCGGACCACATGTCGTAAGGCAGTGGTCAGGATAGTCGGCTGCTCCAAAGTTGCCAAATTCATTGTATATTCAATGTTAGGATACATCCTAACCGGGTCTGCAGGCGGTAGCCTGACTGCTGGGGCATCTGCCACAGTTGGATGTGCACTGGTGCTAGTAACTATGCTTTCTTGGAATGGCTGTAGTTCAGGATGTTTAGGTTCTTGGGTAGGGGCCACGGAGGCCGCCACCACCACAGGATGCTTTTGCCGCTGTAGATCTTTATTCGGCCTTACTCCCCGGTTTTGAGAAGGGGCAGCTGTGATCTTTTCAGAGAAATCAGTTTGTGTACATCTGTCCACCATAGAGGGATCTGTTTGAATTTCTTTCTCTACTGTCGTAACTTTTACGGTGCTCGAAAGCGACCTCAAAATTCTCTAAATCTATTGGCCCTCACAGCATCCCTCCTCCTTTTACTCGGGGACTTGCGTTTAAGCATCCTGTTAACTGAGCCCTGCTCAGCCATAGTCAATTCTAGAAATGAGGCGTTGTTCTAGCGTCCGGTAAGTAGGGCAGTTCCGTCCCTTGGCACCACAGGATTTCTTCCCGCGACTTTTGCACGGAATGCTGACCCCTGTTGCTTAACATTCTTTACGGTTATGTCCACTCTCGCCGCACCTGGAGCAAGCCGAACCCCTGGTGCAGTGCCTCAAAATGTGGTCCAGGTCGCCACAGTTGTGGCAACGAGGTACCACGATGTAATCTCTGGCGTTAATGGCATGCCTACATATAGTTTGCCCAATGATCTGATTCTTTTCCATAATTGCACAGAGACCTCGGACACGTGGTGTACCACATCACGATCTCGAGGCCCTGTTTTGAATTTTAACTTGAAAGAGTTTTTAAATTCTTGTTCGTCCAAGTCATCGAATTTTTGTGTTCTAATGGTCTCGTGTAGCTCCTCATTCGTCATTACTGCTGGTACGTCATATAGTATTATTAGTGGGTTTCTCTTTCTGGGTGGTTCACATTTCACAACTGAATTTAGTTTTTGGTGATTTAATAGTTTCTCTTTGTCCTCCTCACTAGCGACTTCCACAGGTACAGAGTTTATACTGGGCTTAACTCTCTTAATCTTAATTTTATCCTTAACTGGGTCAATTGTTGTTGTTAGCAGCTCCTGTATTCTTTTAACACTAGTATCTTGGCCAGACAGGGTCCTCAAGAAGACTGCCGTGTCTGACCGTTTTACAACTCTTTCAATAGTGTCTTTAGTTTTGATTTGTTTTGTTGGCGCCTGTGCAGCCACAGCCGCCCAAGTCTTAGTAGGTTGCTTCCTTAGCCTTTCGTTTTCTTTTTCTAACCCTATAACGCGGCCTTCAAGTCTTGCATGAGCTATGGCCCAAGCCGATAGCTCATTCTTGATTGTATTTAGAGCCGCTTGACTAGTTTTCCCGTTTATAACATTTTGCTCTAAGAGCATGGTAATCCTAGCATGTCTCTGTACGACATTCTCATCCTCTGCCTGTCACGTCCCGTCCTGCGGAGAGGGAGCAGACATCGTAGGTGCCCGTAAAGGCGCACTCGAATCAATCGTTTCCTTTTCAGCCATCATAGGTAACGAGTGATAAAAGGTGTGGGAGCCCGTCTCTTGCCCCGGACCGGCTCCTTTGGCATGGGGCGGGGGGGGGGGGGGGGGGGGACTGCTGCAGCTCGCCCACCCACCTCGCCCCTAGGTCAAGGGCATTCCCGAGCTGCCGGGTTCAACGCGCCGTTGCCAGCCCACTGGTCCCCCACGGTGGCCCCGTCATCGACGATTTCACGCGACGCTCCTCCGCAAGTGCACCCCGCACTCCGGAGAGGCGGATGCACCTCTCGTCCTTCGCTGCCTACTTGCCCGAGTTTCCACCTCTCGGCCAGGGAACCACTCCTACTCAGGTGGCGGGTCGGTCCCCCAGTCGTTCGGCGGTCTGGGCCCATCTGACCTGGCCCAGGCGATGTCACCACCTCCTGGGTTTGGCAGGACACGCCCCGGTTACCCAGAGGCGCGGCGAAGCACCCTTGCCGACTCGCGTCGCGATCCCACGCCGACAAAAGAAGTCGCCGGCATGCATAGCACCTGTTGGTCTGTGCCCTGCGAACGGAAGGGACTGATGTTCGGTCCCTCGACAAAGCGCCCCCTGTGCCACGCACCCTTCGCTTTCGCATCGGGTTGGGTCGCAGCTCTCCCTTTGGTCGCAAGGCAAAATGCTGAGCCTAACGTCTGGCACCACGGGAAGGCGGAAAGAGCCACTTGGGAAGGAGAGGCTGTGAGAAACGCATCACTTGCCCTTGTGAGGACTGCCGCGGCACGCCCGACTAGAAGCGATACGCCCTAGTGCGATATTCCGTGCCTTACGGCGCGCCGGCAACGGGAGGGCCCGCGCCGAACGCGCCGTCAAGCGACCGACCTCACGCCAGACTTACACACTATTTAATCTAACTTGAACTAATTTATGCCAAGGACGACACACACACCCATTCCCAAGGAAGGATTCGAATCTGCAACGGAGGGATCCACGCGGACGGTGACATGACGCCCCAAACTGTGCGGCTATCCCGTGCGGAACTTCGGTTTTGGGCCGGCGGTAATTTCCTATCCATGGTACGCGAAACTCCTCTGGGAACAGTAGTGCTTTTCAGGGGAGAACGAAGACTGGCAATATGTGACATTGGGTGCCGACTGACGGAGAGGGGAGGAACTACACGCCTGTGCTTGAAAGCGGAGCACCAAGCAACAGCGCCGCTGTTTATACAGTCGGGGCTACGCTGGAGAGAGCAGTTAGCTTCGCGCAAGGAGTAAGTGAGAGGCACAGTGACTCTAAGTAGACGGCAGTGCATCTAATGTGTCTCAGGAGACTAGGTACGTGAAGTGTAAATGTAGCTGTTATGTTATGGGAAGGTTTGCAACAGGTGGTGTCTTTCAGCAATATTGCATTGTTATCATTTTGGTGCAATATCACTCTATGGTGCGTTGATATCATACTGCCGAATATTGTGATCTGTTCATTGTGCGACCTTTTAATTATAGAGACTAAGTGGCCCCTTGAGTATGTGTCATGTGAAATGAATTATGAAGTATGGAGTGTTATTGCTTACAAATGGTTCAAACAGCTCTGCGCACTATGGGACTGGAATAGTGTCATACATACCTTTCATAAGAAATTTTTCATTTTGAAGTGTTCCTTGACTGCTGTTTTCAAATAAGGACGGTAAAGGAAAAATAGGGCCTGCTGGCTACTGAATATTTTTAATGAGAATTTTTTAAGGGGACCCGGAACGTCCTATACCTCCAATGTTAAATGTAAGAAACATTTTCTTATGAACTATTAACACCAGAATGATGAAACTTTTACAGTACAATATTACATATATTTAATACCATGTACCATATGGATTTTAATTTATTGATGTTTTTTTGGGAAGATATTAATTATTTTGATACTGAAAATAATTGCCACATTTTTTGGCATAGTATCTTTGAAATAAAATCTGTTATTAATTCAGTGTCACAAAAAGGCTATGATACAAGGTGTATATTGGCACTGTTTACACTTCTTGAAAATTGTAAGTCTTTATCTCTAATAGTTTAGCAGAAAATGTTCCTTATGTGGCAAAAAAGTGAACTTATGGAAAACGAGTTTCTAAGTTTCACTAATATTTTAGTGGAGTCCAGCACCATAAGAGGGGTTTTCACTGTCACTAGACATCTCCCCATCTAGCCTTCTTTTCACACCTTTCATTCTTTGTCTGGCTTGCCTCTCACACTCCTTTTCTTTCCTTTCAGCATCCCGTTTCCTCTCATTGTCTATCGACATCATTGCACTCGCCATGTAAATTTCGGGCATCACATCCAACTTCTGCAGCACATTGCACTTTATAATGTTACCTTTGTTGTACGTAGAAATGGCATCATATACTCCAAAATGAAGAGTATGAATTTCCACAAACACATTTTTGGGGATTCTGGTCCAAATTACATTATTCAAACTCTCATTTTGACTTTGTGTACGTCCATGGAGACGTTTCTTCAAAAGTCCAGTTGCAGAAAGTTCTCTGAAAATTGGTTTTATAGCCTTCATGACAGTAGCTGGTTGACTGTGATGATGCTTGTATACACGTTCAGATCCCTGATATTTGTTGTACTTGCACCAGGAATTGGGTCCCTGTGGGCATAGTCTATGTAGTGGTTCCTCGTCAGTCGATAAGGTGTGGTAGTAAAGTGCCGTTACAGCCTTTCCCATTGCATCAACACTGTGAGTATTTTGTCTTATTGCCAGTCCATAGTCTCTCTGCAATCTGTTGATTACCTCGTCTGTCAATCTTTTAGCTCCACCCAAACGTTTTCCGTCCCTGAGTACTTGACCTTTCATTGTGGTCTTTAGTCGACGCAGCCTTGTTCCCATACGTTTCTGAACGTGACCTATGCACTCCTATTTAATAATGGTAACATCATTTCCATAAGGTTTCAGCTCAGATACAGCAGTAAAAGACTTCTAATCACCATCACCTAGGAACTGTAGGTATCTGACCTTGTACCACAGAAGAGAGCGACTGAAAATGTATTTCACACCGGAAACGTCCTTTGCCCCACTAGACCCACTGTAATTCCTTCGACAGTTTTCTGCATGCTCATCCTTCAGTCTTTTAGGACACCTACAATGCTTGGATTTAATTACAACATCTATAACTTTTGAAGTATCAGCACTTGTTGCCGTTATTACCCCATTATGTGAAGTGTGCCCTCGCTTCTGCCACATACCATCTAGTGCGACAGTCAGGTCCCGAGGAGTCTGAACATCTGGAATTTCTTCGGTCAGCGCCACAGCCTCCTCCACTGCTTCTTTCACGGATTCTTGGGCACTATCTTCAACACAGGATCGAACAACCGAGTTATATTTTGAGAATTTCGTTGGTGGTAGTGGTAGATTCATTACACCACAAAACATTTGACCAGTAGAGTATCCCTTACCGATTGACCTTAGAGCATAAACACATCTAATATTTACACCATAGTACTTGCTTTTCTCACTTTCAGTTTCCCCTTGGCCTATTTCGGCATATTCTGAGTTCCAAAATGAAACACTGTAATGACAACTAGTACAATGGAGACAGATTTCTGCTGCAAGTCCTATGTGTCGCTTGACATTTACTGACCTACTGAATTTGCAACATTCCTTACACAGTACTGAACTCTCAATCACCTTTGAGAGCAGTGAAATGTTAATTATTTCGTTCACATTATCCTCACTACACTTCTCCAATAAACTGCAGTATTTTTCAGTTGATCCATGCAACTTCTTGCTTGTGCTTGAGACAGGAGTAGATTTCACTTCATGAATAACCTCACTATTCTCTGAATCATTTCCCAAGGTCGGAGAAATTGTCACGGTTCCTTTAGTGTACCTCGGAGGAGGCTGCTTCCTCTTGTAAACTCTGTTACTAAATCGAGGCATATTTGATAAGTTCCAGTTACGCGATAGAAATACAACACAAATCGTGCAATAACCAGCAAATGCTCAATGTAAACAACAGTATCCAAAGACTACAATATGCAGACAAACCAATTGCCTGTCAAATCGTGTTGTCAACATAATATAAAGTCTTTGGATAGAACTGAAGTTTTGAAAAACGATGTTTTCAATGAACATGTATCCATGGAAATTCAATGCCGCGACATGCCCTCTACAGCACATTATTGAAAATAATATTTTCAATACATGGAATTGAGCTACAGGTAAGATTAATATGTCATTTTAAAGAGGAAGATCTGTAGTATTTTATTTCACAATAAACTGAAAACCTAAAATTTCATCATTTTTAGGTTCCGGGTTCCCTTAAATGATCGTCAGTGACCGAAGTTCTCTGCAGTTTTGATCTTAATAAATGTTAAAAATATTAGTATGGAAGTGTAAGCGGTAATGTTATCACAAGCCCTCTGGCATCTTACAACAAATTCTAATGACTGCACACCATGAAGTAAGGAAAATGCAGTTGTTGCAGCACTGCTTCCACAGCAGCACAATATGTAGTCTAGGAATGATGTCTGGAAAATGCAGGACAGTATCATGCCTCCCTATCCGTGTTTCACACAGTTTCTGTAGTGTGTGATTCTTTTCTTCTGGTAGAGTTGGCTGAGGTAGTAAGTGCGGTCGTGAACCCAGATTCTCTCATGAAGTTCGCTACTGTACCAATTGCAGCCAAAGCATTTCGTATGCTGCTTACAGAAAAGATTTTTCTTGGTGCAGGACTGAGCCTGTGACTAGTATAGTAGCTGTAAATTCCTAATGGCGATTCCTGTGATATAAATGCTTGAAATCCTTTACATTTACCACTCACATTTGCTTCTCTGTCGTAGGACTGTCCTTGGCGATAAGCTACATCATTGCTACTTGCTTTAATCTCCTGCATGATGGTGTTTGCTAAGTTTTCACCCAAGGGGTAAGTAAAAGCAATGAATTTTATAAAGTATTCTGTTACAGCACTACAATCGACATCATGGAAACATATGAATTGTTCGTAGATGCTTATATCAGTTGCCTCATCTGCTATTATGGCAAAAATATAAATCCCTTTTTCGAATCAACCATTTCTCCAGTAGTAACATAAGCACAGCAATCTAGAATACCATTTTGTGTTTTCTTACTGATGCAACTGGCATTTTTGAGATCGACGGCAAACAATGATTCACTCCTGACTGCCTTCACCGATCAGTAACCCATCACTTCTATGCTCCCACAAGTGTATATAACATAACACTATTGTCTTTATAATTGGGATTAGTTCTTTTCCATTATCGTCCCCTCTTCTCGCTCTAACCTCAACCATTCATGCTAAAACATCTGCTGACTTCACTCACATGCAGAAATCTCTTCCAGGCAAACGCAATTGCTTTTATGCACATTATACAAAGATAAGTAAAACAGATGTGTCACCTCTGGCAGACAACATTGTTCTAACATAGCTATTCATCGATTCGAATTGAACTTGGATGAGAGACACAGCTACACCGTTCCATTCGGCTTCATCTTCATGGCAGAGGTAATGAGTTGTAACGTCTGACAAATGGTGATTTAGCAGTCGTCAGCAACCCATGACCAGATGTTTTCAGTGGATCACGTGCTGGCCACTACAACCAGTAGTCAAACAGCCTTTATTGGGAGTGGTGGTGGTGGTGGGGGGGGGAGGTGAAGTACCAGCTACGCAAAGTAGAGGTTCTAAGGTGGCCATATCTTTAGAGATCTTAGATATCACCTCACACTTTTATTAGTTCAGACATGATTAAAATTATTTAAATGTAAAAGAATATCTAAATGCGCCCCTGCAGTGAGTGCCCCTCTCAACTGTGTCTTTGATTATAAAAATTCCGTAAAGACAAGGAATTTTTCCAAGAGGAAACTGCATTTCTCTGTCGTGCACGTGAAGGGCATGTGTCAACCCCTTCCTGCTGTTCACGTGAGTAAGCGAGTACCGTCGACAGCAAGGTCATTAGAGATGGATTACAGAAGGATGGAATAGAAATCGGTCGTGCCAATTTAGGAGGAACGATCTCGATACTTGCCTGGAGTGAATTAGCAAAACCGCGTAAAAGCAAAATCTGGATGGCCGCCAGCACATTTGAACCATCGTCTTTTCGCATGTTTAAACCTGTGAACTAAGTACTGCGCCGCGTTGCTCGGAATGATTACTCGAGCCTATGCAGTCGGTACTCGTTTTCTATGCTAACAGTTCGTGCCAAAAAAGCAAAGAGGACAATAATAATTTACGATGTAAAACGACTCGGTGTGTGTTTCTTTATTGATTTGACTACTTTTCCACAAAAAGATACCATGAAAAGACCTATGCAATCAAACGAGATTTGCCGCCATGTTGCAGTTAAAAAGAGCACATTGCTGCCGTGCTCCGGAAACCGTCTCTTCAAGTGACACTCTTTAACGACTATGGAATGCAGTGTTCAAGAGCAAATATTGCATATCACAATTCCTCTCACTAACATGTAGTTTTGCGACCAGATTAGATCAAACAAAAACAGAACTATTGCACAAATGAAACGTGAAGGAAACTACGCACTTTCAGCATTCTGGGGTAACTGCAGGGCAGCAACTTGTGTTAATCAATACAATGGATAATCAGCCAGAGTTGTAACTTTCTCAGAGTACTGTAAATAAAATTGACATTTACATTTGACATTTATGTAAAAGAAATTTACATTAACAGACAATTGTTGTACTGTGTCTATAAGGGATGTAGTTAGTTAACTGTACGCAAATTGCAGTAACAATTTCACCTTTCAGGATTACAGTCGTAGCACAAGAAGATCGCTTTGTGTACCCACTGGCTCACGAAAACATCACGCGAAGTGGTTGGTCAGTATGACAGAGGAATGTAGTCTGAAAATATTTGTTCTTCACTGAGTCTCTGCACACAGAATACATAAATACATTCTGAGACCGGTATTACCTCGACGTATCATAAAACGCTCAAAGGACTTAGCGGATGGACTGGACCTTAGGGCAGGGGAGCATTCACCTTTTATTGTTCACAGTATTTGTTGAAGTCAGTCAACACAAATAACTATTATCATAAACATCAACTGAGAGAACATTTGTACAAGAAGGCCAGCAGTTGGCTTTGAATGCGAAAGAAAGTATAACAACTTTTCAAACGAGAAAGATACCTTTTATAAAAAGTGGATGGACACTGCCAGACGAGTTCCGTCGACACTCGACACTCATGTAACTGCAGAACTGTTTTAAATTTAATTTTAACAAATTTTAAGATCGGTGACTATGTTTTCAAAAATTTTAAAAGTAGAATACACTCAACACCTGAAGGGCTACCGTAAGCTCACTTAGAGGCAGTTTTAAAACTTCTCTTACAAATAGTTCCCAGCTCACAGCATCGGCCAAGTGCGGCCATGAACGTCCTGCAGAGCAGCCAACAGGGGCCACACCTGGTTGAGCCGCTCGGGCCCGATTTATCAGCCCGACCGAGGGCGCCAAGTACAGTAGGTGAGTCCGACTTCACTTCTCGGGTGCCCCAAAAAAACACCAAATGATATTTTATCCTTACGATAATCGAGGCCTTGGTGGATGCCAACATTCAAACCTCCGCACAAGTGTCTCACGAGGTTAGCGTACTTTGGTACATCATACAGTTCAAGATCCACAATATTGTCTGGAACAAACGAAACAGTTTTAAAACATCATACACAATTAGCCCAACGGCTTGGATGGTTAAGGCAGATTACAGACGGTACTAGACAGCAAGAAACAACAGTTCGACCACAATGGTGCAACAAATTACGTAGCGTCCGACCACAACATGGATTACTAACAGATTTTCATAAATAAGCACTCACTAATAGTTTGTCTCAGGTGAGGTACACTTGCAATATGGAAGGCGGAAACTGCATGGCCAGTCAAAGACATAAATAGAATGATGTCACATTATCAGGTGAGCGTAATCATTGTCCAACAGCATTAGTGAATTAGGTCACCAGTATAGTCACCCAGTAAAATGTAATCGGTTAACGGCCACCAACGGCTTGGCTGCGCAGACCATCTCAAGACACAGCCATTACAACGGTCGCCTGTACAATGCCTTTTCAAAAACACCTCTTCAATGACCGGATTACCTCTCCTCCTCCGGTAATCGCACCGTCTTCTTCTCACCTCCCAAAACCTCTCGCGCTCCCTCGTCGATCCGCTTACCGCCGCGCCGTTTCTCGAGCGACTCCAAAGCGCCGAAAAGATAGCATCCCTGAACGAATATCGATAGCTGTAAAGCCGGCATGGCTCACATTCATCACTGAGTTTTTCCACATTGACTGTCTACAAAATTTACAGGATATGTTTATTAACAACACATGTGCAAAGCTCCGTCGCAGTACTCTCGAGCACATCGCGTAACTACGATGTGCAGCACTGCAGGCAGTCATTGGTTTTCTAGGTACAATGCACGTGAGCTGTGACCTGACACTGGAGAAACGCCTCCGAAACGAGTCGTAAATAAATAAAAAAGCATAATATTAAGTGACTGTATTACATGGTGATTTTAATTACATTAAAAAAAGGACATTTCAGGGAAACTGCCTGCCAATCACGTGTAAGTGTAACGTTTCCAAATGTTCTTACTTTCTGTAACTCATGATCATCGTAAATGAGGCAGGGACAATAGCAGAAAATCGACAGTAATTGAAATACGAATATACTAATGCCTACCATATTTGTCAATGAAATTCTGCGAGAATGCAATTATGCTGATAATCCTGTACAACAGAGGCAAACATCAGGATATTCAGACAATAGTTATTGTTTGTGAAGTGTGGGAAATATTTAGTCTCTTGTTAAGTTTCCGGGTGTATTATCGATGAATGTCACACGAACACGTCTCGCTGTTGGTTTCTGTATTATTAACTACATCATGACCGAATTGGAATCGCACTGCCCGCCCACGTAATTCCGAGCCAATGAGTGACACACCGCTGCGTTTGCAGGTCGAATTATTTACAGCGCAGCAATTGGGGCTCATGATACAAATCACTGGGGTTGTGACAAACTGCGGAATGTAATAAAACCACTCCAGCTTTCGTTTATGAATTGGAGAGAAACTTCAGATGAATGCCCGTGGAGCGATGCTGTCTACACATTTGCTTTATGAAACACTGCGAAGATCATGACGGAGAGCGCACCTGATTATGTCAGTGCAGTTAATTATTCTCACTGCTCCAGTCGCACATCAGCACCTTTACTCTAGTGGTAACCGAATTTCTCTCCATCTATGAACTAAACTAATCCCACCGAACAAAATATTTTTCACCACTAGAAAAATCATTAGAAGCATCATTTAATACCGCGTAATTCCGCCCCTGGACTTGATAACCGCCTGGAATCGGTTAAGAAGCGCAGGTACCTCGCAAGCAGGTGAAGCCACTGGCTGAAGATTTAATATCGCAATTCCACCAAATACGCTATTCACGCGGTGTTTCAGCATGTCCCGCAGCTTTCTACGTGGCTCAGGTCAAATGGTTTTGTAGGCCAGTCATTTAATACGGTGGGTGTGTGATCAGAAAAACAGTCGAATATTTTTCTAGCCCGATAAACTCTGCTGTTGTTTATATGTGCCTCTGTGAGCAATGGCCCCTTGCCAAGTGAGCGATTCCATATGTTCATTGTGTGCAGATTCCGTCCCAACGTTCTCTAGTTAACAGGTTGGAATGGATGTCCATTTTACTGCCTGCAGCAATTCCTGTCGGGTTTGGAAGCGATTTTGATTCAGAAGGTGTCTCCGGTCCCTGTCAGTCAGAATCTTTCTTCGACCATAATTATGACGTCTTCTTTCGTTGCCACGTGTATTATGTCACTGCTTATAGACTGGTTGAACAGTGCACCGTGAAACACCAACATATCCAGCAACTCCACACACTGTATGGTCATCATCTTGGCAAAAGACGATTGCCCGTTTTTACCACCCTGTCACACCTTACATTTACGACTGCTTCCTTACAATATCCGCTTGAAACATGAATGTCTTACTGATCGCTCCTGTTTTATGCTCTTGGAGAGGCTGTGCACGTCCTATTGAACATGTGACTCCATCGTTATGCCATCTATAAAGGCTCGGTGTTTCATCTAGGCATGTGCACTGGAGTGACTAGCTTCTGTAAGGTGAACTTGTCCGCGTCCGTAACTGAGCAGTAAGAATGTCTTGACTGTCATGCAGAGGACACGAGCAACATTGATGATTCCGCCAAGGATTTTATTACTTGGTGGGCAGACTGAAGATTGGTGCACACAGCCTCGTTGGGCCAATTGTGGAACTACGTCAACGAGAAGGACTGGACTAGAAAGCTGACAACGGCTGAGAGATCAGTGTGCTGAACACCCTACCGAGTATGCAATGACGGTTGTGGGTAGAACACTTGGGTCTCTACTCCTTATCACAGAATGTCTTTATGTGAACTATAATGTAAGCAGCCACTTGCAAAATCTGCATCTACATCTACATCAACACGTAGACTCAGCAAGTCACACAAGTGCCCGTCAATAGATTCATTGAACCACGCTCACAATAATTCTCTATTATTCCACTCTCGAACAGAGCCCTGAAGTAAGAACCTCTGTCTCTTCCCGTGCGAGCTCTGATTCCCCTTATTTTATTATGATGATCGTTTCTTCGTAGGTCGGGATCAACAAAATATTTTTGCATTCGGAGGAGAAAGTTGATAATAGAAATTTCTTGAGAAGGTCCCGCCGCAACGAGAAATGCCCTTGTTTTATGTCTACCCCAAATCCTGTATCATGTCCTTGACTCTCTCTCTCCTATTTTTGGATAATACGAAACGTGCTTCTCTTCTTCTCGATGCAATCCATTAACCCTGTGTGATAAGGGTGCAAGGTGTGGGATCCTTGCAGCAGTACTAGAAAAGAGCACAGAGAAGCGTGATGTAGGCTGTCCCTTTACTAGAGTCCGCCCCGATAGCTGAGTGGTCAGCGCGCCGGTCTGTCACGCGAAGGAGCCCGGGTTCGATTCCCAGCTGGGTCGGAGATTGTCTCCGCTCAGGGACTGGGTGTTGTGTTGTCCTCATTATCGTTTCATCATCATCAGTGGGAGGCAACGGGAAACCACCTGTCGAATCACTTTCCTAGACGCTCATGCGGTGGACCTCTCTGACGAGGCTTCTCACATGACAAGACCTGGCTTAAGGCAGAACACAAAGTTTAGTTTTTCCTTATTAAATCTGTTGCATGTTCTAATTGTCCTGCCAATAAATCCCTGTCTCGTCTTCCCCACAACATTTTCTGTGTATTCTTTCCAATTTAAGTGACTAATAGTTGTAATTTCTAGGTACTCCTTTGAATTTACGACCATCGGACTGATTTATCGTGTAACCGAATTTAACACATTTGTATTAACAGTCGTGTGGATGACTACGGATAGCCACAACGCTATTCCGAGAAAGACTGCGTACGATGTTTCCAGAACCACCTTTAAGTACAGAGCGGGCAGAGGCATTTAAACATTCATTCTTCCAGGTATCCATGTGTTAATATCCTTCACTTCACAGTGAAACGCCGAGAATGAGACTAGATCAGGGTTTTACAGAGTTCCTAGTACCTCCCATCGCAAATCCTTTACTTTGACTACGTAATGGCTTCAAGTTAATAAACATCGTGCTGTGAGACAAGTTATTATTCCGAAATGGGATTCCTCTGCCCCAATGAAGGCCGCGGCCCATGTTCTGTGCATTCCTGCTCTAGAAGTATATGCAGAGTTATTGTTTCACTCTACGAGTCATTCCGTAGCGAATGTGCAAAGTTGCGTTCCATCTTAAGCCGCGAGTGTTTATCTCTTTCGTTGTGAAGACAAGTGGGCGTTCAGTACACCACACTTGGTACGTGAGTTGGTTGAATTCCCTGTTTCAGTGTTCTCCTCTTACACTTTTTGTGCTGATGTGTAAGCGTTAATCCTGTCTAAATCAAAGACTCTGTTATAGATAAACAGCCACGACCACCAACATTGAACCTAACGGCTTCCTGTGCTTATACTTCCTCTCCTTCAGTAGTGTTGGAAGCGCTGTTAGTAGCTAAACGTGTGGAGTTAGGGATATCTAAGATTTTCTAACACACCAATAAACTACTCTTTGGCCTGCACTACTGAACCAGGCGGGTGGGGAATTACTTACAGAAATAAAATGCGCGAGCACTTCTTTTCCTCACAACGTCAACAATTTCACTAATTATACAAGTGGAGGACGCACCAAATAGTTTCACAAGTTACGAAAACACTTGCGTACGTTCTGAATGACCTTCATCCATATTTCTGTTACATTTTTGCACTATTTTACTAGCGGCCAGGGAAAGTTTGTGGCAAACCATTATTAGTTATAAGTCACATATGTTCCCTGTAAGCTGCGAGGTCGTTTTGCAAGTTTCCATCTGAGAGTGCCGAAATTGTATTGTCTTTATTTCAGTTCCGACGCGGTTTGTTTTTCTCATCATACTATGAAAATATTTTGGCTGATGCAGTTGTTGGCTTGGCAGAATCGCACTACAATATACATATTTCTCCTACAATCTGTCTCTTTCTAGTGACCAAACCACAGTGGGTGTACATTCCTAAGACATATCACAATTACAGTGTTAACACAAACATTAAAATTATGCATAGCACTTACTACCAACACCACAGTGCCTCTGTGCTGTGGCTCTCGATACATACTACGAGGACTGTTCATAAGGAAACATCCCATACATCGCGAAATGGAAACCAGGTGAAAATCAAAAATGTTTTATTTTCAACATTTATTTTATTTCAAACATTTAGCTACACCTTCCAGATACTCCTCTACAATATCGCCCCTCCGATTGAGACATCCGTCGTAGCATTGTACGAATTTTCCAATACCTTTGTCATAGAAGCCAACAGCCTTGTTTTCTGCCAATGCTCTAGGCTGATCTGCAACATGTTGTCTGTGCCAAAATATTGCCTTCATAGCTAGCGGTTCATGTCAGCAGAGATGCAGATTAGTGGGAGCCAATTCCGGGGTGAATGGTGGGTGATCAAACACTACCCATCGAAAACGTTGCAGGAATGTCTTTATTGCCCCTGCAGTATATGGCCGAAGAAGGCAGCGGATGACAGCTACACTGTGTGGGTTGCAATAAATCAATCGAAATCTATCACAGGCACTCATGCGTGGCAGGAGAAACTATTTTCTAGTCATCGTTACGTGCTCAATTTGTGTTCAGATCTGATAAGAGCAACGTGATGCTTCATCGGGTAAACTAGAGACACTGTCCAACACATCTACGCAGAGCTTCATCGGATTATCACTGTGGTTTCTGTTTCACGATCGATCAGACCTTAGTTTCCGAATAGCCCTCGTACATGCACTATCACATAAAGAGTATCCGGCGACATCTATGTAACGTGGAGCTGACCATTAGATGGCAAAAGAGCTTGACACAACAAAATAAAGTTTGCGGGCACGATTTCGTTTTTACTGGAGAATAACTAAAAGCAGAGTGGGTCGGTCATTAGAGCTCAGTGACTTCGAGCTTAGAGTAATTATTGGACATCAGAGTAATAGACGCATTACAGATATTTCAACCCTTCTAATGCTGTTCAAGACGATTGTTGATGAACTGACTGAAGTGAAAAGTCGAAGGAACAACCGCGGCTGAAACAAAACCAGGCAGACATAGTTTACTGACGGAGTAGAACCGACGAGCATTGAGGAGTGTGGTTCTAAAACAATCGCATAAAATTGGCGAAAGGTATTACTCTCGACTTCCACAGTGCTGTAGCACAATAATTATGCGTTGTGGTTTGAATGGAATGGGGTTCAAAGGCCGAGCAACTCCTCAAAAACTTCCGTAATCAATGCTAAGCTCGAGGCGGAGTGAAGAGTGACGACAGTGGAGAGCGAATGATAGGGAATGCTTTGGAATGGTGAACGATGCTATGCCCTGTGGCGATCCTATGAAAGGCATAGGTTTGGGGAATGCTTGGTGTTACCTATACCTGGCGTCAAGCGTAAGCTGAGCGGTGAAACACTGAGGAGGTAGCTCTACCGTATGGGGATATTTTCCGTTGTTAGGATGTGGTCCCTTCGCTGTGCTTACAAAGAGGCTAAATGCGGAAGAATATGCACATATTACACAGCATTGTGTACCATGTACAGAATTGGAAAAGTTTACAGACGATGGTTGATTGTATCCGAATGTCAATGCATCCAGATATAAAGCAGAATCTTTGAGGCAGGGGGTTGTGGACAATAAAATTCCTGACATGCCTGAGCGAGGCATGTCACGACAGTTCTTGTCTCTCTATATATCCTCCATGTCCGAACAACATCGCTTGGTTCACTCCGAGCCGCCTGGATATTTCCCTTGTAGAGAGTCCTTGCTGGCAGAAAGTAACAATGCAGACGCGAACGATTCGCGGTACTGACCGTCTAGGGATGGTTGAACTACAGAGAACACGAGCCATGTACCTACTTCCTGGTGGAATGACTGGAAATGATCGGCTGTCGGACCCCCTCCGTCTAATAGGCGCTGCTCATGCATGGTTGTTTGCATCTTTGGGAGTGTTTAGTGACATCTCTGAACAGTCAAAGGGACTGTGTCCGTGAAACAATATCCACAGTCAACGTCTATCTTCAGGAGCTCTGGGAACCAGGGTGATGCAAAACCTTTTTTGATGTGTGTACAAGTAAAGTCTTTCCACTAAACGTTGATCTAGAAACGAGCTTTTTGCTGTATAACTACGAATAGTTGGTTGGCAGCAAAAATATTACTAAAGACAGTAAAAATTTATATGAGGCGTAGTAATATTTTCAGGGCCTTCCATATGTCAAACAACACGGTATTAACTTGGACACTTGTGTTTACGCGAAATATTTAATTCAGACATCCAAAATGGTTTCGTCGAGGAAGAAATTAATTATTTACAAACTGTCGATTTCGTCGAGTTGAGATCAGTACTTTAAGTGCTATCTGCTGGTTAAGTGGTACAAAGATTTCAAACAAAATGCTTTCAAGCAAGCGAAAAATTGTTGCAGAAATGATGAACAAGTGTAGGAATTACAAGTGAATTTATGAAAATAATATTTTCTTTTCGTATCTCACACAATTCTGGGTTTTCCTTTTCTGGTATACACATAAAAATCTTGATCATGTTTTTCAGTTATCTAATATTTTCGTGTGCAGTTTTCCAGTCTTTAGCTAGTTAGTGGTAAGCATCCCATACATGTAATATTCGACTTACGCAGTTAAGCAGGGTCTTATTTTAACACGTCACTATAAAATTAGGTGATATTCTTCGTATTTCTATCCCTCTTTTTCCGATTCGAAGTGTAATACTTTGTAAATTTTGGAATTAAAAAGTCTAGTTATATATATTTTCATTCTTTGCACCTCTTTATTCAAGCTAGTACAAGACTGGAAATCTAGTTCTTCCAGGCTTTCATTATATCTTTTAAAGATCTCGGGAATTACTTTAAATGGCAACTAATTCAAATTATTACAGTTTCCACAAAACTGGATGATTTATTCAAGAGAAAAAGTTTCACAAATTGACGAAGTCAACTACACTTTGGTTCATCTGTGAAACTTATACAATCAGTTATTTGGCTTGGCATTAATTGACGGAGTTGTTGGACGTCCTCCTGACGGATACAGTGCCAAATTCTGCCCAACTGGTATGCATGTCTGAAAGATCACTGATTCGTGATTCGGAATAACAGAGACACTGCAGTACCTCATTTCTCCGCCGACACCGGGCTAGCCACACTCCAATAAAATTTCTTTCCTGTACAGGGATATACATAATGGATATACCAGTGCAGATTGCAGATACATGGTTAAAGACATACGGAAGTTTGTGTCCGGTCTTGAGTCTTGCTCAGATAGCCGCAGCGTAAGGCGACCGCTCGCGATAAGCGGGAAATCCGGCATCGAGTCCTGGGCCTGCACAAATTTTCATTGTTATTCCATAATGCAGCTGATGGTTGTTTATTTTCGCAACTGCAAATATATTTCAAGTATTGCATGTATCACTCCCCGTTGTCGGGACGTAAGGCAGGTGACAGGTTGTTTAATATTCCACTGCTGTCTGGTGCCTTTCACACACGTCTTCTCTGGTCATCGGAGCTCACTTGCTGGACTGTTCTCCTCCAGTGAGTGAGATTGCAGGCCGAATACATGTCTGGAGACGCCCCGAACAGCAGTGGAATAGCAACCTCACTGCTCAACATCTAGGAGTGATGGTCTGGGATGCCACTTTTTCCATAGCAGAAACCTTTTGGCTGTCATCCGTGCCACCCTTACAGCACAACGGTATGTCGACGTTACTGTACACCCATTTTGTTGCCCTTCGTGGCAAGCCATCTTGGGCTTACATTTCATCAAGATAATACCCGCTTGCTCTCAACGAGAATTTCTACTGCTTTTCGCAGCACTTGCCTAACCCTATGTTGGCCAGAAATGTCGCCGGATCTTTCCTCAAGGATTATGGGTAGTGCCTTCCAAACAACTCGGGGTAGGGACGATGTAATGTGCCAATTGGTCGAATTTGGTATGATATGCCCAGGTGGGTACCCAGTGACTTCAATCAATGCTAAACCGAATAAATGCTTCCATAAGGGCTAGAGGTGGCCCAACGTGCTATTAACTTTCTTAGTTTGTGAAACTCTTTCTACTGAGTAATTCAATTATTCTGAAACTCATCATTTGTTTGTTTGCACGTGAACGTCAAGCCTACCGATTACAGTCCCATTCGGACACTTTCTTCGGGGCAAGAAGTATTTTTTTTGTGAGCATTTAAAATTAGAAAAACATTCATGACTTTATTTAATTTATTGAGGAATCATTGTGTGGTACTTATTTAGAAAGCGTATTAAACAGTCCTTTTGGCATGTGATTAAAAACGCTATTTTGAACACGCTAGTTCTGAGTAGTATTCCGAACGTCAGAAAGACAGATGGACAAGAAGGATCCACGATTGAGCTAACATTAAATGTCATTGAACCTTTACTTACTTTTCAGATGAAAGCAACGTTATTTGTATCTTCATTTGAACTGTGTGATTGCATAGCTTTTCAGTCTCGAATTATATGATCAGGAACAGAATTATTCTTGTCAGTGAACTTCAACTTAGCTTCCTTCTGCAAACGATAAACTTCTTTGCTCGCATGTACGTTTCGACTTGACGGCATGCCACTTAACGTGCGGATTGTAAAAATTTTGATACAAATTTATGTTGAACACAATAACATCGGCTTTATATGTATCGAAGAATATCACGACACACTCAATACTGACACACAGTTATCGAGGAATCCCGAGTATGTACACGTGACAGGCAATCAGTTTTCAGATAGGCCATAACCGCTGGAGGGCATTTAATATCGTCTGTTACAGTAACGTGTATTCTCTGAATTAAAAAGATAACCCATTTAAATGAGCTTTGGTGACTTTTCGGGATTATCCCCCCCCCCTACCCCCCCCCCTCGGCATTGTTCTGTGCTCACGTAATTAACGGACGTCCCCTTTTACCTCTTTCCTTCTTATGCCATTGCAAGAGACCGAGCAGCCGCAGGCTCTCGTTTCTGGCAGCCTCTAAGCATCATCACATCATTTACAGGGAATTTGACTGGTCAAATATAGTGGTCAGAAGCTGTCCTGGAGCTCAGCTAAGGCTAGAGGAAGCTATTTCTTATTCAGCGAACATAGTACTGCGAAAATACGCACATCAAAAGAGGTTTTGCATCACCACAACTCCCAGAACTCACGACTCACAGATGTTACTAGTACCCCCCCCCCCCCCCACTCCAATTTATGTAAACAACCACGCATGAGCGTGCCTATTAGACGGAGGGGGTCCGACAGCCAATCAGTTCCAGTCATTCCACCAGGAAGCAGTTACATGGCTCCTGTTGTCTGTAGTTTAACCATGCCTAGACGGTCAATACCGAGATTTGATCGCGTCCGGATTACTTTGTGTCAGGAAGGGCTCTCAACAAGGGAAGTGTCCAGGCGTCTCGGAGTGAAACAAAGCAGACATGGAGGTGATACAGAGAGATACGAGTTGTCGATGACATGCCTCGCTCAGACAGCCCATGGGCTACTATTGCAGCCGGCCGCGGTGGCCATGCGGTTCTAGGTGCTGTAGTCCGAAACCGCGCGACTGCTACGGTCGCAGGTTCGAATCCTGCCTCGGGCATGGATGTTGTGATGTCCTTAGGTCAGTTAGGTTTAAGTACTTCTAAGTTCTAGGGGACTGATGACCTCAGATGTTAAGTCCCATAGTGCTCAGAGCCATTTGAACCATTTTGAACTATTGCAGTGGATGAACGCTACCTACGGATTATGGCTCGGATGAACCCTGACAGTACCGCCACCATGTTGAATGATGCTTTTCGTGCAGCCACAGGACGCCGTGTTACAACTCAAACTATGTGCCATAGGCTGCATGATGCCGAATGGACCACTCAGGATTGGCATCACGTTTTCTTCACCGATGAGTGTCGCATGATCCTTCAGCAATCGTCGCAGACGTGTTTGGAGGCAACCTGCTCAGGCAGAAACGCCTAGACACAGTGTCCAACGTGTGTAGCAAGGTGGAGGTTCCCTGCTGTTTTGGGGTGGCATTATGTGCGCCCGACGTATGCCGCTGGTAGTCATGAGTCATGGAAGGCGCTGTAACGGTTGTAGATACTTGATGCCATCCTCCGACGAATAGTGCAACCATGTCGGCAGCATATTGGCGAGGCATTCGTCTTCATTGACGACAATTTTCGGCCCCATCGTGCACATCTTATAGTTGACTTCCTTCAGGATAACGACATCGCTCGACTAGAGTGGCCAGCATGTTCTCCAGACTTGAACCATATCGAACATGCCTGGAATAGATTGAAAAGGGCTGTTTGTGGACGACGTGGACCACCAAACAAACTGAGGGATCTACGCCGAATCGCCGTTTAGGAGTGGAACAACCTGGACCAACAGTGCCTTGATGAACTTGTAGATAGTATGCCATGACGAATACAGGCATGCATCAATGTAAGAGGATGTTCTACTGGGTATTATAGGTGCCGGTGTGTTCAGCAGTCTGGACCACCACCCTTGAAGGTCTCGCTGTAAGGTGGCAGAACATGTGATTTATGGTTTTCATGAGTAATAAAAAGGGTGGAAATGATGTTTATGTTGAACTCTATTCCTATTTTCTGTAGAGGTTCCGGAACTCTGGGAACCGAGGTGATGCAAAACTTTTTGTGATGTGTATATTTCACGGGTACGCATACGCTTATTTCTCCTGTATTTCTAGTAAATTTCGTCCTGTAGTGTCATACTGCCCAGCTCAATGTTCATGCCGTCGTATCTTCTGAACTATGAGTTGTACAACATTATTTGGCACGTAAATCTACTGGTATATTTGGCTACTATCTGAGAAATTCGTTTTGAATAGACTTATTGGTAAGGGGGTGTTTATGGACGACGTGACCCACCAACCACACTGAGGGATGTAAACCGAATCGCCGTTGAGGAGTGGGACAATGTGGACCAACAGTCCCATGTTGAACTTGTGGATAGTATGCCACGACGAATACAGGCATTCATCAGTGCGAGAGGACGTGCTAGTGGGTATTAGAACTACCAGTGTGTAGGGAAATCTGGACCACCACCTCTGAAGGTCTCGCTTTATGGTGGTACAAAATGCAATGTGTGGCTTTCATGAGCAATAAAAAGGGCGGAAATGATGTTTATGTTGATCTCTATTCCAATTTTATGTACAGGTTCCGGAACTCTCGGAACCGAAGTGAAGCAAAACTTTCTTTGATGTGTGTAGTTAAACCTTGCATGTGATGATGTTGATAATGTTAACATGTAAGGCAATGAAAGATGTTACCGTAGGCCAGACCAATAGAAGTTTACGCCTTAGGAGCTAATGTTCCAGTTAGGAACTACTTCTGCAAAGCGCTGAGGCCGCTTTTGTTCCAAGTTCCTTTGTATAGCTTCTCAAGAGAAGAGAATAATAGAGTCTTTAAAAGTTGCAGCCAAGTGTTTCGTTTTTTAATTTACCCTGAGTAAATGACTAGCTCCGTCTTTTTCCCTCAGGGGAACAAATTGACTCGGTGCTTCTGTCAACGCCAGACGTAAAATCGCCGGCCACGCTGTTGAAGTACATCTTGCTATTCGACGGCTTGGTGGAACTCTGCAGAGTTAAGACGGAACTAAAGAACCATGTCACACGTGTGAAATTTTCGTGGAAATGTCGTATTTGTGATTAAGCACGTAGGTGAAAGTTATATCCCGTGTCACAAAACCTTCAAAGCAAAAACTGTAAAGGATGTAGAGACTTCTTCATTTATAATTTTATTTTATTAATTTATCAGGCTCGCTGGAACCATACAACCCTAAGCTCCTCAGCACCAGTCAGTTTACGCGATTTGGAAATTTATAAACGACAGAACTACAGAGTTAATGAAGCAGAAGAAAAATTGATTAAGTATACGAACAGATAACTGATCAGAGAGCAAAGCTCTGAACCACTTCGAGAAACCCTTGTATCGAATAGTACAGTGTCACACAAGGAAAAGTGTCAAATTAGATCTGAGAACTTAAGAATGATCACCCTTTTAAATACGTTTTGTCTATGTCGCTTTCTTGTTTTTCCAGCCATTCGGTGCAAATTTGGCAATTGATTTTGAATTAACTTCAGAATGAGCAATAGATCTGAAACTTTCAGCATAGCACAGAACCTGACAACAATGCAATACTAACTATGTTTAACGTCTGTTGTGTGGCGGCGGGTACTTTGTTTACCACAGCCATTTCCCGATGAGCTGAAGACTTGAGACGTTCAACACTTCTCAGAACTATTTGACAATGCAATGTTAACTCGCTGTCTTGCTTGGTGGTCTGCTGGTAAGCCTTCGTGTGCGCTGAAATCTCCCCAGTTTTTACCTTCACGTCCTTTTCGCGAAATACACGTAGATGTATTGCTCCCCTGAGCTAATGAGAAACTATACCTGTAATTTACCTCATGTCTCTGTTCTAATCTCATCGACATTTTTGAAATCGATTGAAAAATTTCACGCACACATAATTAAAAAGCAGAAAATAGTTATGTAAATAAAAATCAATTTTATATACCACATTTTTAAACTGGACTAACAAGTGTAAAGATTTTCTTCTAGCTCCATACAGACAGTTCTGAAATTCTGGGATTGTGAATTAATACCTATGAAAAACTGAGGCGATTGCATGCATCGATGATGTTTATCGTTTTAATTATTGCAATTACTTTTGTAGCTATTAAAAATTCACAGTAATAAATTTTCAGGGCTATCTGTATAGGGTTAGGATTATCTTAGAGCCGGCCGAACTGGTCGTGCGGTTATAGGCACTGCAGTCTGGAACCGCGAGACCACTACGGTCGCAGATTCGAATCCTGCCTCGGGCATGGATGTGTGTGATGTCCTTAGGTTAGTTAGGTTTAACTAGTTCAAAGTTCTAGGGGACTAATGACCTCACCAGTTGAGTCCCATAGTGCTCAGAGCCATTTGAACCATTTGATTATCTTAGAAGTTTTAGTTCAAGTTAAACCAGAGTTATATTAAAAACTGATTCGTACTTAACTAATTTCTATCAATTCTGCTGGAAGCCTACCAAAAATAAAATGTACTGAACAGTGCACACCCTTATCTACATTGCTAAAAGAAGTGTTAGACCAGATCAAATCGTTCATCTACTTAGTCGTCATTGTGTCCAGTTTTCACTTTCTTCTGAATGAGCGAACATTGTCAACATCATATCCCTTGTAGGAATGTAGGAACTAGGGTAGCAGATATAGAATTCCGAGACATCTAAAGAACGACAGATAACGGACCAAGACTCAGTGCTCAATACGTAGGCTGTAAAATACGACCTTAGGGAAGAGCTTTGTCTTGCTGATTATGTATCTTAACCAGAAAAATATTCATTTCTACTAATTATATTTCTTAGAAAGATATTCATCGATAGTTCGGTGTACTGAAATACGTTTGTGATCGTTAAGTCGCTGCCTCGAATCTCTATTGTAGGAATTTTTTTTTTAAGTTTCATTTACATTCCATATTTATTAACTACCGGAAATATTTGTTAACAGATATGTTACTATTGTTGAATATACAGCTGAGCAACATTTTTGTTTTTAATAAATATGGAACTCATATAAATGTAAAAAAATTATTTCTTACGTCATGCGAACGGGCGACTTACCATTACAGACATACTCCTTACGCACACGTACTCATCAATCGCCGATTAGGTTTCAATGCCATAGATGTTTTTCACTTAAATGCGAAAAGATAGCTATTAAACTCCAAAGGCTATTTTATTCACATTTCTCCGTCATTTTACGTCGATGCTCGGACACTGACCTTAAAAACCTGAAGTACGAAGAACATCCAGGAAGCAGAGAAGCTTGTAAGGCCACCTTGTGAGTGGCGTGCGTCCTTTTCATGTCAATAATTGTTTGTCTCATAAATTACCGTGACACTACATAAGAAAATAACTCCGTAAACAATGATCACTACTTTCGAAAGTTCATCACTTGTTACTCGTTACAAGAAGTTGTAGTAAGGGATTTATTGTATCTTGCATCAAGATGTATAACGCAAAAAGTGAAACGAATTGACAGACACACGTTTCGTCACATGTACAATCCTAAAGGAATAAATCACCTTGATAGAAACTCACGACAAACTCGGTGGTTCAAGCCAGAGAGAGCTGGACCATGTCATAGAGAAGGAACTGTTCGCACAGTGGAACTTTGGATGGTGTTGGATGGTGGGCGAGAAGATTCAACACTGAGCAGCCGTCAACTTGCTCTGGAAATGATCACCTGGGAGGATAATGTCTGGAGAGTTCTGATGTATCAGCAGCAACACCTGTATCATAAAAGACGTACGCAAGCAATGAGACTAAGCAGTTTTCAGTCCGTTGTAAGGTAATGCCAATGGATTACAAAGTAAGCATTGACACTGGCGAACGTCACTTTGAACAGCTGCTTTGCGATGTAATTTTTGCTGTAATGTGTAAGTTGTTCATATCAATTAAAGTTAAAAAATCCATTTCCCATCTTCAGTACTCGAAACCTGATTTTGGAATGAGTCCGACTTGAGAAAACTATTTTTTTCTTCTTTTTAACAATACATGTTTCTCAGAAGTTCCATGATCATCAGCACGTTTGTTATTCGTTTTCTGTTGACTAACAAGATTAATTGTTTTTTAATGTTTCTGCATCCATACTACAGCTCTTGAGTAAAGTATTCACAAATATGACAACAGAAAATGGTTTCTCGCACTTTCTTAAGTGGATTACAGTACGTTATCTGTAGCCGTAAATAGCGCAAGATAGAAAACATTTTATATCGAATATTACGACTACGAATGATTGACTGTTACGGTTTACTCTACTTCACTCTACATAAGAGATTGTATTCACCCGTGCGTCTCTCTCTCTCTCTCTCTCTCTCTCTCTCTCTGTGAGTGTGTGTGTGTGTGTGTGTGTGTGTGTGTATGTATGTGTGGTTACACTTACTATTATGAGTTTCTACGCTGCCTTCACTGTGAAAACTTCACTTTACACTTGCGTTGTCTCAATGTCTATAAGAGACAAAAACTAATTTAATTATAAGCAAACACAGACAACGGACGCAAGAGTTGGAGTCAACCTCCAAATGAACGTTAGTACTGAGTTCAGGAGTCCTAGTATCTATATAGTTTTGTATCTAAGGATTTGTAACGGCCTCAGGACAGCGTCTTACTTCACAATAGCCAATAAAGACATTTGGGATTTAAAAAAAAAGTGTTGGTTTCCACCTTTAATATTCCTTCCTTTGGAACTATTGTCTCATATTAGCGATGTGTATGTAGGCTAGAGACATACCATCGGTAGACCATCATGCACACAATACTGAAGATGGCAAACGCAGATAAACAGAACTCAATCATCCAAGACACTGATAAGAACATTACATAGAAAACTGAGAAACGAAATTGGGGATGTGTTAGTTGACAACAAATATGGCTTTAGAAAAGAAAAATACACGGAAGAAGCAGCTGGACTTTGCGATTATAATGAAGCACAGGCGTCAAGTTAACCAAGATATTTGAAGAACTCCATATTTACTATCTGCTCTAATTTCAGTGAAGTGAATTTTATGCTGTTATCAATATAAAGACTTGTTATAAGTGGTTCTGTAGACATTTTATGGCTCTTACGGCTTTCAGTTTATCCAGTGGAAAGTTGCATCGCATATCGAAACAATGTACAGCATTTTTCCTGTGAAGATGGTCAATAAGAATGAAACCTGTAGAAAATACACAATAAATTTGTACATCTGACAACAAACGTGCAGTTCTAGAACTTCTTGGCAACTGTGTTGAGTCATCTCTTGAAACATTTAGTAAAACAAGGTAGTCAAGATTAAACTTTTCAGTTTATGGTGCCGTGATAGCAGTGAACTGTCAGTGCATAAAACTGACATTTCGGCCACGGTTGCGCTGACATTCTACTGGATCTACTGATGAGCATACTGACAACTTGAAGCAAAACCATTGACACAAAACTTAATCTTAACATTCTCCGGTCGCAGACGCTTAGGCACTTCCATACATGTGACTTATCGACTTTTAAAAAGTGGTCGACTCCACAGAATGATGGAGGATGCTTTAAATTTATAGGAAAATAAGTGTAAGTTTGAGGCGGAAAAGGTAATGAACGATATCGACAACAGCCAAGACGAGACAATAAGAAAACCAAGAGAGAGGAAATCGAACTAAAAAGCACACAGGGTGGGGATGCAGGCTTTCGCCGTTATTTTGCATCGAAGAAGGAAAGACGGGAATATGTACACCCCTGGAAATTGAAATAAGAACACCGTGAATTCATTGTCCCAGGAAGGTGAAACTTTATTGACACATTCCTGGGGTCAGATACATCACATGATCACACTGACAGAACCACAGGCACATACACACAGGCAACAGAGCATGCACAATGTCGGCACTAGTACAGTGTATATCCACCTTTCGCAGCAATACAGGCTGCTACTCTCCCATGGAGACGATCGTAGAGATGCTGGATGTAGTCCTGTGGAACGGCTTGCCATGCCATTTCCACCTGGCGCCTCAGTTGGACCAGCGTTCGTGCTGGACGTGCAGACCGCGTGAGACGACGCTTCATCCAGTCCCAAACATGCTCAATGGGGGACAAATCCAGAGATCTTGCTGGCCAGGGTAGTTGACTTACACCTTCTAGAGCAAGTTGGGTGGCACGGGATACATGCGGACGTGCATTGTCCTGTTGGAACAGCAAGTTCCCTTGCCGGTCTAGGAATGGTAGAACGATGGGTTCGATGACGGTCTGGATGTACCGTGCACTATTCAGTGTCCCCTCGACGATCACCAGTGGTGTACGGCCAGTGTAGGAGATCGCTCCATACACCATGATGCCGGGTGTTGGCCCTGTGTGCCTCGGTCGTATGCAGTCCTGATTGTGGCGCTCACCTGCACGGCGCCAAACACGCATACGACCATCATTGGCACCAAGGCAGAAGCGACTCTCATCGCTGAAGACGACACGTCTCCATTCGTCCCTCCATTCACGCCTGTCGCGACACCACTGGAGGCGGGCTGCACGATGTTGGGGCGTGAGCGGAAGACGGCCTAACGGTGTGCGGGACCGTAGCCCAGCTTCATGGAGACGGTTGCGAATGGTCCTCGCCGATACCCCAGGAGCAACAGTGTCCCTAATTTGCTGGGAAGTGGCGGTGCGGTCCCCTACGGCACTGCGTAGGATCCTACGGTCTTGGCGTGCATCCGTGCGTCGCTGCGGTCCGGTCCCAGGTCGACGGGCACGTGCACCTTCCGCCGACCACTGGCGACAACATCGATGTACTGTGGAGACCTCACGCCCCACGTGTTGAGCAATTCGGCGGTACGTCCACCCGGCCCCCAGCATGCCCACTATACGCCCTCGCTCAAAGTCCGTCAACTGCACATACGGTTCACGTCCAAGCTGTCGCGGCATGCTACCAGTGTTAAAGACTGCGATGGAGCTCCGTATGCCACGGCAAACTGGCTGACACTGACGGCGGCGGTGCACAAATGCTGCGCAGCTAGCGCCATTCGACGGCCAACACCGCGGTTCCTGGTGTGTCCGCTGTGCCGTGCGTGTGATCATTGCTTGTACAGCCCTCTCGCAGTGTCCGGAGCAAGTATGGTGGGTCGGACACACCGGTGTCAATGTGTTCTTTTTTCCATTTCCAGGAGTATATATATATATATATATATATATATATATATATATATATATAAAACAGGCGAGAATATGTCAACGATAATACCCGCTGATGACAATGCAAATCTCAGTGAATGCGTGGAAAAAAAAAACCTGTTGAATGGAATGAACTGATTACTGAGCATATGATATACATTTAGATTAATGAAGAGGGAGAAAAGTAAGTAATCAGTAGCAGAAATGAGAATGTGAAGGAATTGTGTTTTCCCGAAACTAAAATAACACATGACGAAGCAAGGATAGTGTAAGAAGCTAACGTGTTCACAGACAGCGTTTTCTACTAAAAGAAGTTCACCTACAGCAAAAACAGGTCTTGATTTGAGGAAGTTACTTCTGAGAATTGCGACGTCACCTAACGATTTTCTGATGGGTAGTAGATCTCTAACCAGCAGTACATACTAGCGAAACAACTGCAGTTTTACCACCATTGACTCGTACTTTAGATAAGTGGGATGTGCATGGCTTTGTTTAAAACGAGTAGCTTCATGATGTTGTATTGTCGAGCCGCCCATGTCTGCTTTCATGCCCACTATCTAACTCGCTGCAAATAGTGACCTGAAGCTGTAACCCTGGAGTTAAACAGCATATACATTGGCTATAAATGAGAATTAATAAAATACACAGACTAATAAATAAAAGATAAATAAATAATTTAATAAAAGAGGTTCCATTCTCACGTCTGTACTTGCTGTAGACGACAGAGAATTATGCTGAATTACGTTTATTCACAAAGTACAGCTCAACCTAATAGAAAGTGGGCTTGTTGGTGTGGTCTTCAGTCCAGAGACTGGTTTAAGGCAACTCTCCATGTTACTCAATCCTGTGCAAGCCTCTTCATCTCCGAATAACTGCTGCAAGCTGCATCCTTCTGAATCTGCTTAGTGTATTCATCTCTGGGTCTCCCTCTATAATTTTTACCATCCACGCTTACCGCCAATACTAAATTGGAGACACTTGATGCCTCAGAACGTGTCCTGCCAACCGATCCCATCTTCTAGTCAAGTTGTACCATAAATTTCTCTTCTCCACAATTCTGTTGAGTACCTCCTCGTTAGTTACGTAATCTACCCATCTTATCTTCAGTATTCTCCTGTAGCACCACATTTCAAAATCTTCTATTCTCGGCTTGCCTAGACTATTTATTGTCCATGTTTCACTTCCACACATGGCTACACTGCAAACAAATACTTTCAAGAAGGACTTCCTTACACTTAAATTTATACTCGATGCTTCTTCAGAAACGCTTTCCTTGCCACTGCCGTCTACATTTTTATATGCTTGCTACTTCGACCATAATCAGTTATTTCGCTTCCCAAATAGCAAAACTCAACTACTACTTTAAGTGTCTCAATTCCTAATCTAATTCCCTTAGCATCACCCGATTTAATTCGACTACATTTGAATATCCACGTTTTTCTTTTGTTGATGTTCATCTTGTATTCCCATTTCAAGACACTGCCCGTTCCGTTCAACAGCCATTCCAGGTCCTTTGCTGTCTCCGACATAAGTACAATATCGTCAGCGAACCTCAAAATTTATATTTCTTATCCATGGATTTTAATTCCTACTCCAAATGTTTCATTTGTTTCCTTTACTGCTTGCCTAATATACAAATTGAATACCATCGGGGATAGGCTACAGCCCTGTCTCACTCCCTTCTCAATCGCTACTTCCCTTACGTGCCCCTCGACTCTTGTAACTACCATCTGGTTTCTGTACAGATTGTAAACAGCCTTTCGCTCCCGGTATTTTACCAATGCCACCTTCACAATTTGAAAGAGTATTCCAGTAAACATTGTCAGAAACTTTCTCTAAGGCTATAAATGCTAGATACGTAGGTTTGCCTTTCCTTAATCTATTTTCTAAGATAAGTCTTAGGGTCAGTATATCCTCACGTGTTGCAACATTTCTACCGAGTCCAAACTAATCTTCCTCGAGGTCGATTTCTAAGAGTTTTTCCACTCGTCTGTAAAGAATCCGTGTTAGTGTTTTGCAACCATGTCTTATTATACTGATAAATCGGTAATTTTTATATCTGTCGACACTTGTTTTCTTTGGGTCTGGAATTACTGTATTCTTCTTGAAGTCTGAGGGTATTTCGCCTGTCTCATACTTCTTCCTCATCAGATGGAAAAAATTTTTCATGGCTGTCTCTCCCAAGAGTATCAGTAGTTCTAACGAAATGCTATCTACTCCGGGGGTCTTGTTTCGACTTAGGCCTTTCAGTGCTCTGTCAGATTCTTCACGCAGTATCATATCTCCCATTTCATCTTCATCTACGTCCCCTCCCATTTGCATCATATTGCCCTCGACTACATCGCCCCTGTATAGACCCTCTGTATACTCCTTCCACATTCCCATAGGCATTACCTATTTTACCCCTATTTTTATATGCTTCTACAGTCTTGCATTTGTCCTGTAGCTATTCTTGCTTAGCCATTTTACACTTCCTGTCGGTCTCATTTTTGAGACGTTTGTATTCCTTTTAGCGTGCTTCATTTACTGCATTTTTATAGTTTCCCCTTTCATCAATTAAATTCAATATCTCTTCTCTTACACAAGGAGTTCCACTAGCCCTCGTCTTTTTACCTACTTGATCCTCTGCTACCTTCACTGTTTCATCTCTCAAAGCTGTCCGCCCCCGGTAGCTGAGTGGTCAGCGCGTCAATGCCAATCCTTAACGCGTGGGTTCAGTTCCCGGCTGGATCGGAGATTTTTCTCCGCTCAGGTACTGGGTGTTGTGTTGTCCTAATCGTCATCATTTCATCCCCATCGAAGCGCAAGTCGCCGAAGTGGCGTCAAATCGGAAGGCTTGCGCCTAGCGAATGGTCTACCCGACAGGAGGCCCTAGTCAGACGACATTTACATCTCTCAGAGCTGTCCATTGTGCTTGTACTGTATTTCTTGGCCCTGTTCTTGTCAATCGTTCCCCAACTCTCTCTCTTTAAATTCTCTACAAACTCTGGTTCTTTCAGTTTATCTATGTCCCATTTCCTTAAATTTCTACCTTTTCTTCAGTCTTAATCTACTGCTCATAACTAAGAAATTGTGGTCTCAGTCCACATCTGCCCCTGGAAATGACTTACAATTGAAAACCTGGTTCCTAAATCTAAATTTTACCATTATATAATCTATCTGGAACCTTTCAGTATCTCCCTCTCTCCTCCACGTATTCAACCTTCTATTATGATTCTTAAACGAAGTGTTAGCTATGATAAAATTCTGCTCTGTGCAATATTCTACCAGGCCGCTTCCTCTTTCACTCCTTACCCCATCCCCATATTCATCACTTACTTTTCCTTCTCTGCCTTTTCCCACTGTCTAATTCCAGTCCCCCATGACTATTAAATTTTCGTCTCTCTTAACTATCCGAATAATTTCTTTTATCGCATCATGCATTTCTTCAATCTCTTCATCATCTGTGGAGCTAGTTGGCATATAAACTTGTACCGCTGTGGTAGTCATGGGCTTCGTATCTGTTTTGGCAACAATAATGCGTTCACTATGCTATTAGTAGTAGCTTTTCCGCGTTCCTATTTTTTTAGTCACTATTGAACCTTCTCCTGCAATACCCTTATTGGGTTTTGTGTTTATAGACCTATACTCATCTGATCAGGAGTCCTGTTCCTCATGCCACCGGGCTTCACTAACTCGTATTATATCGAACATTAACCTATCCATTTTCCTTTTTATATTTTATAACATATCTTCCCGATTAATGGATCTGGTATTCCACGCTCCGATCCGCCAGATTTGTTTATCCTGAGTAGTCCCCGCCCAGAGATCCGAATGGGGGCCTATTTTACCTCCGGAATATTTTACCCAAGAATATGTCATCATCATTTAACAACAATAAAGCTGCATGTCCTGTATGAGGGGGAAGATCTGTCTGGTGTAATAGGAAAAGAAACGGGACCCTATTTAGAGGAGACAGGGGATCCGGTATTAGAATCAGAATTTAAGAGAGCTATGGAGGACATAAGAACAAATAAGGCTGAAGGGATGGACAACATCCCATCAGAATTTCTCAAATTACTAGACGAAGTGGCAACAGAACGACTATTAACGGTGGTGTGTAGAAAGTATGAGTCTGGCGACATATATCTAACTTTCGGAAAAATATCATCCATACAATTCCGAAGACTGCAGCTGCTGACAAGTGCAAGAATTATCGTACAATCAGCTTAACAGCTCATGCATCCAAGTTGCTGACAAGATTAATATACATACGAATGGAAAAGAAAATTGAGGATGTGTTAAATGACGATCAGTTAGGTTTAGGAAAGGTAAAGGAACTCGATACTCGTGGTCTGGGAAATGATGATGAGGAACCGGCTGCAGAAGAAGAAAACGTGCATGCTGAACTGCCACCAGCTGAAGGTGACAGTGAAAGTGCTAAATTGTGCTACTGCTAAAGACTCATTTTTTGAATGCTGAAATTTATGACTGCAATTATCTGTCACCTTATTTATGTCATTTCATTGTAGCCATTTTTGTTACTGTTTTTGGTGAATAAAAAAAAAAGGGTAGCGTCTTTGATTCATAATCAAAAAGGTCTTCGGTCCGGGGTTCGATCCCCGCTCTGCCTAAATTTAGATAAATAATCAGCATTGGCGTCCGAAGACTTCCGGCATAAGAAGTCAGCCTCATTCTGCCAACGGCCTTGTCAAAGAGGGCGGAGCAGCGGATAGAGGTTCAGGGCACTCTCTTGTCCTAGGGGTGGGCAATTGCCCCTAAAGGCGGAAGAATCAGCAATGATCAACGACATGAGGATGCTGAAGGCAATGGAAACCACTGCATTAAAGACACGTAACGTTTATCCACAGGACATGTGGCCTGTAATTGAAGAAGTGTCATGATGATCTCTCCATTGGCAAAAGATTGCGGAATAGTCCCCCATTCGGATCTCCGGGAGGGGACTGCCAAGGGGGAGGTTACCATGAGAAAAAGATTGAATAATAAACGAAAGGATAACGTTCTACGAGTCGGGGCGTGGAATGTCAGAAGCTTGAACGTGGTAGGGAAACTAGAAAATCTGAAAAGGGAAATGCGAAGGCTCACTCTAGATATAGTAGGGGTCAGTGAAGTGAAGTGGGACGAAGACAAGGATTTCTGGTTATATGAGTATCGGGTAATATCAACAGCAGTAGCAAATGGTATAACAGGTGTAGGATTCGTTATGAATAGGAAGGTAGGGCAGAGGGTGTGTTACTGTCATCAGTTCAGTGACCGGGTTGTTCTAATCAGAATCGACAGCAGACCAACACCGACAACGATAGTTCAGGTATACATGCCGACGTCGCAAGCTGAAGATGAACAGATAGAGAAAGTGTATGAGGATATTGAAAGGGTAATGCTGTATGTAAAGGGGGACGAAAATCTAATAGTCATGGGTGACTGGAATGCAGTTGTAGGGGAAGGAGTTGAAGAAAAGGTTACAGGAGAATATGGGCTTGGGACAAGGAATGAAAGAGGAGAAAGACTAATTTAGTTCTGTAACAAGTTTCAGCTAGTAATAGCGAATACCCTGTTCAAGAATCACAAGAGGATGAGGTATACTTGGAAAAGGCCGGGAGATACGGGAAGATTTCAATTAGATTACATCATGGTCAGACAGAGATTCCGAAATCAGATACTGGATTGTAAGGCGTACCCAGGAGCAGATATAGACTCAGATCACAATGTAGTAGTGACGAAGAGTAGGCTGAAGTTCAAGACATTAGTCAGGAAGAATCAATACGCAAAGAAGTGGGATACGGAAGTACTAAGGAATGACGAGATACGTTTGAAGTTCTCTAACGCTATAGATACAGCAATAAGGAATAGCGCAGTAGGCAGTACAGTTGAAGAGGAATGGACATCTCTAAAAAGGGCCATCACAGAAGTTGGGAAGGAAAACGTAGCTACAAAGAAGGTAGCTGCGAAGAAACCATGGGTAACAGAAGGAATACTTCAGTTGATTGATGAAAGGAGGAACTATAAACATGTTCCGGGAAAATCAGGAATACAGAAATACAAGTCGCTGAGGAATGAAATAAATGGAAAGTGCAGGGAAGCTAAGACGAAGTGGCTACAGGAAAAATGTGAAGACATCGAAAAAGATATGATTGTCAGAAGGACAGACTCAGCATACAGGAAAGTCAAAACAACCTTTGGTGACATTAAAAACTACGGTGATAACATTAAGAGTGCAACGGGAATTCCATTGTTAAATGCAGAGGAGAGAGCAAATAGGTGGAAAGAATACATTGAAAGCCTCTGTGAGGGTGAAGATTTGTCTGATGTGATAGAAGAAGAATCAGGAGTTGATTTAGAAGAGATAGGGGATCCAGTTTTAAAATCGGAATTTAAAAGAGCTTTGGAGGACTTACGGTCAAATAAGGCAGAAGGGATAGATAACATTCCATCAGAATTTCTAAAATCATTGGGGGAAGTGGCAACAAAACGACTATTCACGTTGGTGTGTAGAATATATGAGTCTGGCGATATACCATCTGACTTTCGGAAAAGCATCATCCACACAATTCCGAAGACGGCAAGAGCTGACAAGTGCGAGAATTATCGCACAACCAGCTTAACAGCTCATGCATCGAAGCTGCTTACAAGAATAATATACAGAAGAATGGAAAAGAAAATTGAGAATGCGCTAGGTGACGATCAGTCTGGCTTTAGGAAAAGTAAAGGGACGAGAGAGCCAATTCTGACGTTACGGCTAATAATGGAAGCAAGGCTAAAGAAAAATCAAGACACTTTCATAGGATTTGTCGACCTGGAAAGAGCGTTCGACAATATAAAATGGTGCAAGCTGTTCGAGATTCTGAAAAAGTAGGGGTAAGCTATAGGGAGAGACGGGTCATATACAATATGTACAACAACCAAGAGGGAATAATAAGAGTGGACGATCAAGAACGAAGTGCTCGTATTAAGAAGGGTGTAAGACAAGGCTGTAGCCTTTCGCCCCTACTCTTCAATCTGTACATCGAGGAAGCAATGATGGAAATAAAAGAAAGGTTCAGAAGTGGAATTAAAATACAAGGCGAAAGGATACGAATGATATGATTCGCTGATGACATTGCTATCCTGAGTGAAAGTGAAGAAGAATTAAATGATCTGCTGATCGGAATGAACAGTCTAACGAGTACATAGTATGGTTTGAGAGTAAATCGGAGAAAGACGAAGGTAATGAGAAGTAGTAGAAATGAGAACAGCGAGAAACTTAACATCAGGATTGATGGTCACGAAGTCAATGAAGTTAAGGAATTCTGCTACCTAGGCAGTAAAATAACCAATGACGGACGGAGCAAGAAGGACATCAAAAGCAGACTCGCTATGGCAAAAAAGGCATTTCTGGCCAAGAGAAGTCTATTAATATCAAATACAGGCTTTAATTTGAGGAAGAAATTTCTGAGGATGTATGTTTGGAGTACAGCATTGTATGGTAGTGAAACATGGACAGTGGGAAAACCGGAACAGAAGAGAATCGAAGCATTTGAGACGTGGTGCTATAGACGAATATTGAAAATTAGGTGGACTGATAAGGTAAGGAAAGAGTAGGTTCTACGCAGAATCGGAGAAGAAAGGAATTTGTGGAAAACACTGATAAGGAGAAGGGACAGGATGATAGGACGTCTGCTAAGACATGAGGGAATGACTTTCATGGTACTAGAGGGAGCTGTAGAGGGCAAAAACTGTAGAGGAAGACAGAGATTGGAATACGTCAAGCAAATAATTGAGGAAGTAAGTTGCAAGTGCTACTCTGAGATGAAGAGGTCAGCACAGGAAAGGAATTCGTGGCGGGCCGCATCAAAAATTCAAATGGTTCAAATGGCTCTGAGCACTATGGGACTTAACTTCTGAGATAAACAGTCCCCTAGAACTTAGAACTACTTAAACCTAACCATCCTAAGGACATCACACACATCCATGCCCGAGGCAGGATTTGAACCTGCGACCGTAGCGGTCCCGCGGTTCCAGACTGTAGCGCCTATAACCGCACGGCTACTCCTGCTGGCGCGGGCCGCATCAAACCAGACAGTAGACTGATGACAAAAAAAAAAAAAGGCACCATAGAGGCACGCCTGAAGTTGCGATAGATAATGGCAGCAAGACTAAAGAAAAATCAAGACACGTTCAAAGCATATGGTGACCTGGAAAAAGCATTGAGCAATGTAAAATGTGGCAGGATGTTCGATATTCTGAGAAAAATAGGAGTAGGGTGTAGGGAGAGACGGGTAATGTACAGTATGTACAGGAGCCAAGAAGGAAAATTACTAGTGGATGACGAAGAACGCAGCGCCCGGATGAAAAAAGTCCAAGACAAGAATGTGGTCCTTTCCCTCTATTGTTATATCTGTACATTGAAAAAGCAATAATGGAAATAAAAGAAAATTTCAGGAATGGATTTAAAATTCAAAGTGAAAGGATATCGAGCCGCCCAGCTTAACCCGCAAGACAGAACAGGTAGTTTATATTGTGGGAAGGGGCCGAAATAAGGGGGCTCTCAGTTACACTCGAACACACAACTTTATTATTTGCTCAAACATCACAAGAGCTCCTAAAAGAATTTTCTTAAACACACAGCTTTCATCTTTGGGATTTAATTACCGGCTGAAAGCCACTTTAATTTAAAAAGGGCTGAAGGCCAATAACTTAAAACGCAAGCATAATAAGAAATTGAAAAGACAAGCCTTATCTTACAACAGTTCATTATTTAGGCTGAAGGGCCAAAAAATCTCAGACTTTCAAAGCAAACAATTTGAATTCAGAATCGGCGAAAAGTCCAACAGTTAAGCCTACAGAACATTAAATTTGGCATTACGTAAAACAGTTCTTAATTAGGCAAACCACAAGCAAAACAGATTTTAAACACAAAGCCTTATCTTAAAACAGTTCCTTTCTTAGGCTAAAGGCCCAAAGAATCAGACACTTCAGGAGCAAACTATTTAAATTCAGATGGGCTGAGGGCCTAACACTTAAAATTCCAAAACATTAATTGTTTAAAAAAAAACCAAAGGCCTTAAATGAAACCATTCTTTGAACTAGTCTGAAGGCCTTAAAAGCAAAACAAATCAAACTCAAAATTGACTGAAGGACCTACACTTAAAATTCAACAACATTAAATTTTTTAAAATGCCGAAGGCCGTACGTGAAACAGTACCTTGAACTAGGCTGACGGCCTAAGAGAAAAGCCACTCAAACTGAAAATCGGCTGAAGGTCCAACACATAAAATTCAACAACCATAAAACCTTCAAGATGCTAAAGGTCTTACATGAAACAGTTCATTGAACTAGGCCTAAGGCCTTAAAGGCAAAACAACTCAAACTCAAAATCGGCACTTTAAATTCAACAGCACTAAAATTTTTAAAATGCCAACAGTCTTACGTGAAACAGCTCTTTAAAATAGGCATAAGGCCTAAAGAATTTTACATCTTAATAGCAAAACAACAAAGCCCTACAAGTATAAACAACAAGAACAAAATTAAAAAAGCAGTACACACAAGGGCGCTCAGATGTTCGATGGTCGGCCTGGAATCCAAATACTAACGCTCGCTTGGTGAGACAAGCAGTCGGGACAACCATTCACGATCCGACGACAACCCAACTGACTGACAGTCAGCTTACCCTCCTACAAGATAACTTCCACTTCACCTGACCAGGGCACAACGGGGAGTTCAACGGAACAATGCAGAAGATACTGGCCCCCACAATCAATCATACATGGAGCTGTCTAATTACAAACCATGTTGGACAGCAACAACACGATGAGGAAACTACAGTGCCTCAAATTTACGATAACGGCCAGAGCAGGTAACCAGTCCCGCAGCTGTGGCCGGGCATGGATGTGTGTGATGTCCCTAGGTTAGTTAGGTTTAAGTAGTTTCGAGTTATAGGGGACTGATGACCTAAAATGATAAGTCCCATAGTGCTCAGAGCTATTTGAACCATTCGAATTTTGAGCAGGTAACCGGAACGTTAGCTGGCCAGGTTGGCCGATCGGTTCTAGGTACTTCAATCAGGAACCGCGCGACCGCTATGGTCACAGGTTAGAATCCTGCCTCGGGCATCGATGTGTGTGATGTCCTTAGGTTAGTTAGGTGTAAGTAGCTCTAAGTTCTAGGGGACTGATGACCACAGATGTTAAGTCCCATAGTGCTCAGAGCCATTTGAACCGGAACGTTAATGGCCACAAGGCAGAAGATTCTGCTGGTACACTTCAGTTGTCCGCATCTCGTGGTCGTGCGGTAGCGTTCTCGCTTCCCACGCACGGGTTCCCGGGTTCGATTCCCGGCGGCGTCAGGGATTTTCTCTGCCTCGTGATAACTCGGTGTTGTATGCTGTCCTTAGGTTAGTTATGTTTAAGTAGTTCTAAGTTCTAGGGCACTGATGACCGTAGATGTTAAGTCCCATAGTGCTCAGAGCCATTTGAACACTTCAGTTCAAATAACCAAAAACAATGAAACTCCACCAGAGAGTGGCTAGAATTTTCCAACCTCAAAAAAAATGGTTCATATGGCTCTGAGCACTATGGGACTTAACATCTGTGGTCATCAGTTCCCTAGAACTTAGAACTACTTAAACCTAACTAACCTAAGGACATCACACACATCCATGCCCGAGGCAGGGTTCGAACCTGCGACTGTAGTGGTCACGCGGTTCCAGACTGAAGCGCCTGGAACCGCACGGCCACACCGGCCGGTTGACAGTTCATGTGTGTCGCTAGCTGTCGGCGAGCACTGGCTATCGGGGCCTCAGCGGCGCTCCGTCCCCGACTTCACTGCTGCTGCTATCCGACCGCACAGATGGTCCATCTCCAACCAACGGCCAGACACACCACGATCCGAAAATACTATTGGTCGTTCCAGAGATGGTACGACAGTGCATTTATCGATACGCGCTGATGCTGCCGCTCACGGGCAAGTAAGGCAGGAAGCTAGTGACACCAGTAAATGGAATTAGAAAACGAGGCAGCAGTATCGTAATAGAAGATGACAAACAATAAATGGGATAAACTCGAGCCGTGCACGGCTCAGAGATAAGTGATACGATTCGCTGACGATATTGCTATCCTGAGTGACAATGTAGAAGAATTACATGGTCTTCTGAATGGAGTGAACAATTTAATGAATACAGAATATGGACTGAGAATATGTCGAAGAAGGACGAAAGTAATGAGAAATAGCAGAAATGAGAACAGAAAAGGAAACTAGCACTTAGAAAAAGGGCGTTCCTGGCCAAGGTAGTTTTACTGGTATCAAACATAGATCTTAATTTGAGGAAGAAATTTCTGAGAATGAACGTTTGGAGCAAAGTTTTGTGTGCTAGTGAAACGTGAACTATGGGAAAACAGGAACAGAAGAGAATCAAAGTATTTGGGATGTGGTGCTACAGATGAATGTTGGAAATTAAGTGGACTGATAGGGTAAGGAATGAAGAGGTTCTGCACAGAATCAGAGAGGAGAGGAATATGTGAAGATACTGACAAGGCGAAGGGACAGGATGGTAGAACTTGTGTGTTGAGACGTGAGGGAATGACTTCCATGGTACGAGAGGGAGCTATAGAGAGCAAAAGCTGTAGAGGAAGACAGAGATTGGAATACATTAAGTAAATAGTTCAGGACGTAGGTTGTAAGTGCTACTCTGTGATGAAGAGATTGGCACAAGAGAGAAATTCGTGACGGACCGCATAAAACCAGTGAGAAGACTCGTGACTCAAACAAATCCACCAGTGAACGAAACTACCCATTGCTGCTCCTAGCTGTTAAGAATATGGGAAAAACGTAGGGCGAGGTGGAGGGCCTGATGACTCCATCGCGCAACATTCTTATTCAAAGTACGTAAAAATTTCATCTTCGGTGGAGAATTCCTGTAAGGATTGTCCGTAAGGCGAATGTATTACCGGATTTCATTGGTGATACCCAGCCTGTTAGACAGCACTTGCGAAAATCGATCAAGAACTTCCAGGACCTGTCTCATCTCTACTGGATCCAGATGCCCCGGCCTAATGGTGAACATCGCGGTGACAGAATAATAATTCCCGTGGCAACCTGCAGGAGAGCAACACGGATCTCAGCTGGGTTGAATTTAAAGTAAACGTCCTGTCTTGACAATCTAACATCAACCCATTTCCACTTATGAAATCACACCCCAACATTAAGTTGACTGAAAGATTTTTAAATACTACCAATTTTACAGGCTAAGAAAATTTTCTAGTATTCGGTTACGACCGCAACTGCCCATTGCCAGCTCGACATCTCCGGGAAAACGGACGCAAAGGATACAGTTTACAGATATGGCGGAACTCCAAATACCACTGATATTCTGAAGGACAAACAGAAATAGCAACTTCGAGTAGGGCGCACGCTGGTTCCTGGTTAAGTAAAGGTAAGCCAAAAGCTCGCTTACCACGGCCTTGACACGGAGATAGCGCTTCAGCAATAGACAGCCACCTCACCTCTTCCATTGCTTGTGGCGTCAGCAGTTCGCTTCCCCCTGCCGTACGAAGCACACCTCTGCGTTAAACCGGAAACACGTCCTACGCATGTTCTTTACCCCTACTCGCTGCTGGTCGGTGTGATTCAGACCTTCAAGAGCGGACACCAGAAAAAACATCCAATTCAGGGGAAGATATGGGTTTATTAGGGAAGGTTATTCGCCAACAGTCCTCTGGCTGTATTTCCTCTAATTATTATCGACTATTTGTATCTCTGTGACCTGCAGCTCCGATGCTAAAACAGCCATACGCATTTGATCTACGTACATAGCGAATGGTTCATGAGGAAACTGCAGTCGCCCAAATAGTTTACGGTCCAGCGCACTCTTAATATGGGGCGAGAATTTCAGCCTAATAATTGTTTTCGCAAATCCCTCAATGTTCCGCATTCGTGTAAAATTTGTGAGTAGACACGGCTTGACACACCTCTTGTCAGGGATACGACGCCTGAAGAAAAACGTTATGGTAGACTGCCAAAGCGTCGGCATGAAACTCATATTTGACCGTCATCCACAGGATGTATTCCATTTGGCTTAAATACTCAATTGAAAGTTCCTTTCTACCTTGAAGCAGTAACATCATTCCTATAGGTAATTATCCAAACGACTCCCACTTTGGTCCTTTAAAGGCGTCTGTGGTATTGCTGCTACTTGCGGCAATTATCTGCTCTGAGGGACACTCTTGTTCACCACCTATTGCCCCTGATTGTCTAATCGAGGCGGCTCACTCCACTTTGCAACTCATGCACCTGCCCCTGCAACTGCATAGCCAATCTAACTTGCTCAGAATGAAGACTACATTCCTGAACACCCTGCAACCGATTGTCCCAGTGGGTCATCTGTGCCTGAAATCTATACATTACCTTACGGGTGTTCTATGTCGTAAAAGCTCTGCATTCTGACAAAGGGTCGTCAGGGCCGCAACGCAGGCAGATAGCGCTACACCTTCCTCCTCAACGCAGTCGGTACTTAATCACCAAGTGGTTGTCCATACCGGCAGGCAGACGAGCCACAAGTACGGCAGTGTTGCTCACACATAAGCCGATTTACTTTTAATTCGTAGATCAGCTTGTAGCGAAACAAGCACCGTATCGTTCGTGAGATACAGAGGCGAGCGAATGGGCCGGGACTTAACCCCAGTTCACTGCTAGCAGTACCAGGTCACCATAAAGCGTCTGCGCAGAGCGCGCAATTAATGCACCATAATTAAGAGTAAAATCAAAACTCTTAATTTCTTTTTCAAAATTTATCAACATATGCTTTAATGTAATACATCGTTTTAAGAACAAACAGTAAGTGGCGCTGAACAATAAAGCTGGAAAGTCAGAAACTGGTCAAAATGTGCATATGTATGTAAAAATTAACTGGTGTAAGTCTCAAGAAGATAAAATAAAAATTGTGATCAGAATCCACGTTTTTAAGAAAAATTGAAGGCGCTAAATACACTATGTGATCAATAGTATACGGACACCTGGCTGAAAATGAGTTACAAGTTTGTGACGACCTCCATCGGTAATACTGGAATTCAGTATGATATTGGCCCACCCTTAGCCTGGATGACAGCTTCCACTCTCGCAGGCATGCGTTCAGTCAGGTGCTGGAAGGTTTCTTGGGGAATGGCAGCCCATTCTTCACGGAGTGCTGCACTGAGAAAATTAGATGTTACAATAGAGCATGCTGAAATTTAAATCGACATAAAGGACAAGAAACGAATATGATCTCCATAGATTCCCTGGGATATGTGGAGAACACTGCCTATAAAAAGAGACAGGGTGGTAGGACATGGGTTAAAACATCAGGAAATAAATTCGATAGTACTGCAAAACTGTAAGGGTACACGGAATTTCAGAATTAGTGAACAATACACAAAATTAACAAAATATTGCTTGAATTCAGTTGTTTAACAAACATAAGCTGTTAAGCTATCTGACTTCCTGGGAGATCCGTATACTACTTCTAAAATTATTTCTCGTTTGTGGTATTAATAATGGTCTCAATGCCTAAATTTTACCTTTTTCTATTGCATTCATAATTCGTTCAAACTTCCGCCCGACGTCACTAACTCCGTATGAACTACCTCTTCTCCGAGGCACTACAGAGCTCGCTGTTTCATCCAGTAACCCCCAACCAACCAATCAAGCTGTCTGACGGTGATGCAGGCCTTCACTTGCGCTAATATATCTAGACTTGTCTTAAAGAAAGTGGGAAGAATAGTTTAAAACCAAGAGAGTAAAACGTGATACCTCTGTAACGTTACAGTCGCTTATGTGGCCGACTATCTTTTAGTTATACACTCCTGGAAATGCAAAAAAGAACACATTGACACCGGTGTGTCAGACCCACCATACTTGCTCCGGACACTGCGAGAGGGCTGTACAAGCAATGATCACACGCACGGCACAGCGGACACACCAGGAACCGCGGTGTTGGCCGTCGAATGGCGCTAGCTGCGCAGCATTTGTGCACCGCCGCCGTCAGTGTCAGCCAGTTTGCCGTGGCATACGGAGCTCCATCGCAGTCTTTAACACTGGTAGCATGCCGCGACAGCGTGGACGTGAACCGTATGTGCAGTTGACGGACTTTGAGCGAGGGCGTATAGTGGGCATGCGGGAGGCCGGGTGGACGTACCGCCGAATTGCTCAACACGTGGGGCGTGAGGTCTCCACAGTACATCGATGTTGTCGCCAGTGGTCGGCGGAAGGTGCACGTGCCCGTCGACATGGGACCGGACCGCAGCGACGCACGGATGCACGCCAAGACCGTAGGATCCTACACAGTGCCGTAGGGGACCGCACCGCCACTTCCCAACAAATTAGGGACACTGTTGCTCCTGGGGTATCGGCGAGGACCATTCGCAGCCGTCTCCATGAAGCTGGGCTACGGTCCCGCACACCGTTAGGCCGTCTTCCGCTCACGCCCCAACATCGTGCAGCCCGCCTCCAGTGGTGTCGCGACAGGCGTGAATGGAGGGACGAATGGAGACGTGCCGTCTTCAGCGATGAGAGTCGCTTCTGCCTTGGTGCCAATGATGGTCGTATGCGTGTTTGGCGCCGTGCAGGTGAGCGCCACAATCAGGACTGCATACGACCGAGGCACACAGGGCCAACACCCGGCATCATGGTGTGGGGAGCGATCTCCTACACTGGCCGTACACCACTGGTGATCGTCGAGGGGACACTGAATAGTGCACAGTACATCCAAACCGTCATCGAACCCATCGTTCTACCATTCCTAGACCGGCAAGGGAACTTGCTGTTCCAACAGGACAATGCACGTCCGCATGTATCCCGTGCCACCCAACGTGCTCTAGAAGGTGTAAGTCAACTACCCTGGCCAGCAAGATCTCCGGATCTGTCCCCCATTGAGCATGTTTGGGACTGGATGAAGCGTCGTCTCACGCGGTCTGCACGTCCAGCACGAACGCTGGTCCAACTGAGGCGCCAGGTGGAAATGGCATGGCAAGCCGTTCCACAGGACTACATCCAGCATCTCTACGATCGTCTCCATGGGAGAATAGCAGCCTGCATTGCTGCGAAAGGTGGATATACACTGTACTAGTGCCGACATTGTGCATGCTCTGTTGCCTGTGTCTATGTGCCTGTGGTTCTGTCAGTGTGATCATGTGATGTATCTGACCCCAGGAATGTGTCAATAAAGTTTCCCCTTGCTGGGACAATGAATTCACGGTGTTCTTATTTCAATTTCCAGGAGTGTAGATAACGGGGAAGAGAAGCTACAACTAACTATTCATGAACTGAATTAGCTCTGCTCTGACTGCAGTTTACCGATCTCAAATAACTAAATGGTAATAATGGCTTTCGTAAAATAAAATAAACATATATTGACAGTAAGCTACTGAAACATGTTACACGTCTATGTAAGCAGTAATATCGATTACAACTCTGGCAGTGATAAACAGATGAAACCAAACAGGCTGAAAAACTATGTGCCGAGCAGTTAGAGTCGTTTCGAAACAAAATAAAAAACAAATAAATAAACTTATCTAAAAACTTATATTGTTTGGGTTGTACTAGTACTTCTTTAAGGGAGCGAAACATAGTAATCCGAAAGAGAGAAGGCCATATAAAGGCAGCAGAAATTAAATTCTCTGGAACAATAAATGGATATATAATACTTAATAAGATACGCAGCAAAGTAGTCAGAAAGGTACTTAAATTTTATACTATAAGCGATAAAATAGAAAAAGGCAGGAGAAAGCTGAAAAGGCATTTAAATAGTATAGGAAATAGAAGAACACGGAAAACCGTTTTGCATCCGCAAGCTAGTAGACCTAAGAAGTATTGAGTATTGGAATACATTGAATGATACTGAAACAATGGTAACTACAATGCATAGAATGATGCAAGATATTTTGAAAGCGAAGAAGAAGAAGAATAAGAATAAGAATAAGAATAAGAATAAGAAGAAGAAGAACTAGTGAACGTTGGGCATAATTACTACTCTGAGAGGTAGACGTTTACACAGGTGAGGAAGTTGTTGTCGGGCATATCACACCAGTGGACTGACGACTCAAAAATTAGAGTAATAGTTACATATGAGATTGTGATAAAGAATGCAAACAATCTCTTTACGTCCTGCTTACCGAGTGATGTGAAAAGTAGGGCAATCTTCTAACGATGAGATCACTAAAGGCACACTAGTTCGGATTGTATTAGGCAGTAGGCACTCCGTCTTCAGGCCACAAGTGGCCCATCGGGACCATCCGACCGCCGTGTAATCCTCAGTTGAGGATGCGGAGAGGAGGGGCATGTGGTCAGCACAATGCTCTGATGGTTTTCTTTGACCGGAGCCGCTACTATTCGGTCGAGTAGCTCCTCATTTGGCATCACGAGGCTGAGTGCACCCCGAAAAATGGCAACAGCACATGGCGGCTGGATGGTCACCCATCCAAGTGCCGGCCTTGCCCGACAGCACTTAACTTCGGTGTTCTCACGGGAACCGGTGTATCCACTGTGCAAGGCCGTTGCCTTCGGACTGTAGTAACGACGAGTTAATCTGTTAAACTAAATACTTCAGCTACGCAAATAAGTATGTCTTGTTCATAAGAACATAAATGATTATAAAAAGTTTGATACATTGCGAATGGTGGGATTGGAATTAAATACAAATCACGTTTTGTTTAAAAAACAAATCTGTAAATGCAAATGTGAGATGCGAAAACAGAGAAAATATTTTTGAGTCAGCGAGACGTCCACTATTACTGAAAAAAAAAATGGCTCTGAGCACTATTGGACTTAACATCTATGGTCATCAGTCCCCTAGAACTTAGAACTACTTAAACCTAAGGACAGCACACAACACCCAGCCATCACGAGGCAGAGAAAATCCCTGACCCCGCCGGGAATCGAACCCGGGAACCGGGGCGTGGGAAGCGAGAACGCTACCGCACGACCACGAGATGCGGGCACTATTACTGCAGCCGCTGTCGAACTCTTTGAAGTTAATTTAGGAGGAGCTGCTTACGAGTAGAGGAGTACTGAAACTGCAGCCCTTAATTTTATATTCTGTTTCGCGTCAGCCTGTTGGGGTTATGTCCTCTTGGGAAATCTCTGGTGCGTTGTTGCTTTATAGGCGACTGAGAGGAGCACAAGAACGCAAACAGTTTCTGCCTTCGTGTGGTTTATTAAATGAAAACGCGAAACGAAAATTGTAGACGCAGTTCTGTGATACATTTGTTTGTTTCTCATTTCAGGAATTACAATTTTTTCTCAATATGAAAACTTGTCGCCATGTGAGAGCAATTCAGGAATACCAAACAGCAGTAAATTCTATATTTTGTGGTCCAGATTGTGAGTGTGTGTTGCAAATTATTAGCCAATATTAAATCTCAATATTTTTAAGCATAACTTCGCACATTCCTTGGAGGAATATTCTTATTCGCAGATAAAATCAACTTTTCACTACAACAAGTTTCAGTTTACCTTAAGACTACTGTCTTAGCACTTGCTGTTGTTATCAATGATTAATGAGAACGACCACAGCTCTATTGAATCATACTAACTGTGCAACGACCGGTTTTGTTCGTCAGAACATCAACAAATTACCTGCAGTTAAACATGACAAGACATTAATCTTAAAGGTATAGTACCTTAACGAATAAAACAGGCAACACATTGCTAACAGCCTTACAAAAATTTCTCGCCGACTTGTGCCAATACGATGGTACACCTAGTATGAGACGATGGAGGAAACCGTGGAAATGACTATAATAGTGCTGAGCACGTGGAATCATGCCAAGCATTAAGTGCTTGCTTTGTACACGGGAACTGTCCAGACAGACAGGGCCGGTTCGAGAATATTTTTCCTCTACTTATAATTTGGCGCCCTTCCGTTCACTCCCTTTCCCTCGCCCACTTTCACCGACGTCACTTTTTACTACTAATTGTGAGACACACTACATACAGACCTTGCACACCTTGACTCTCCAACACTCTCAGGTTGGCGCTCCAAGTTGCCACTTGCGTCGCTTTTGCAGACAGAGCCACTTCGTCAGAGAGGTAAACAAACTGTATCGAGAGCGGTATATCGATTGTGGGATAACGATCATTTAAACAAGGAAATATACTGCTTGTCCTCTGTTGAGGACAGTATACCGATTGTGGGATCACAATCGTTACAAGTAAAGACAACATTTTAAAGTGCACAAAAAATATAATTATTAAACACAGTCGTAAAAATAGGAAAACACGGGGCTGAACCAAACAGTTATGGGCATTAAAAAGAGAAGAGATGACAATGCTGCTGGTCCAGTAGACCGAGAAGGAGGCCGCTGCAACCGTGGCCGAAACGATGGTTTTTCTCCAGCAGCAGCAGTTTTATACATTATGAGGCGGATAAATATCCCAGAAAACTTTTATATGGACTAAATGTGGATGGTTGGACGCGGGTTTGAACCGTCGTCTTTCCGAAAGTGAGTCCAGTGAGCTAACCACTGCCTCACCTGGCTATGTGAGCTTTTCGGGGTTGTCACACTCAAGATGTAATGCAGATAATGAATGCTACAGAAATGTCCCCCAGTGTCCCTGACACAAACGCGAAGGCTTGTTTATTTAGCTTACTTTCACTCTGTTACCACGTATGGTGTTATATTGTAGGGAAACTCTAAGCGCTCACCAAGAGTATTCTCACCTCAGAAAATGTCAGACTAATTTTCCGTATCAGGTTGCGCACATCATGTAGGCCAATGATCAAGTGTCTCGAAATTCTACCTCTACCGTCCCAATAACCTACCCGTATTCCACAATAGGAATTTTTGAATGTTGGGCTCCATAAGGTTCCCTTTCTGTGCAGCGACCGTGGAATATAAAATTATAAAGAATGTAGCAACCAGTCGCGGAAACATAATTTACTCATCGTGTTGCCATAAGTAGCATGTATCGGTTAGAAAAATGTCACCTATGATGACTGATATCAGTCGAAATCGATTTGCAACACGATAAATAAATTATGTTTCCGCGACTGGTTGCTACATTCCTTATAATTTTACAATGGGTATTGTTGTTGTTGATATTAACCCATTCAGAAGAAATTACAACATTCAGTCAGTGAGCATTACTCAGAAAAAAGTTATGCACTGGTTATTAGTTACTCAAGCAATGAACTTCTCAGCCGGTTTCATTTTCAAAAGGTTTCCAGCAGAACTTAAAAAAAAAAAAAATATGATAAATCCCAAGTATTCGAACCCAAGCTGAAGGGTTTCCTTGTGACACTTCTCATGAAGTTGTGAACTGTACTCCGCAACGCATTACTTTTCCGTATTGCCTATTAGGATTTTTTCGTTTCATTGATACTTTCATTTATAAATTCTAAGTAGCATTCTGCAATCTATGCACTGATTTGTTCAACGACTCTTGCCCACATAGTCCCACGGAACCAGATAGATTACCAAATAAATAAAAAGTAAGTACCAAATACCGCACTACAGTGTTCAAAATGACAGTATCATATACAGGTTGCTCAGGAACAGTCTGAAAAGCTTGTGAGGATGTTTTAGGGTAGGTTATGGTGAGATATAATTGTTAACAACAAAACTGGAGTCGTTGAGCTGTTTCCGAGTTAATTAGCACTAAAGTTAGTCAATCACTCCATCGCGGTCAATTTCAAGCGGCCTGACAGAGATGGTGTCGAACAAACGTCTTCTCTGGAAACCGAACAAGAGATCGATACACAGATTGGACATGCAACGGTAGTAAGGATCGAACCCGATCCAAAGGCTGAACTGTCTCGTGTGCTATCATCTACGCTATGAGAACAACTGACACCTGACACCAATAATTGTATCTGGCGGGCAGTTTGGATTTGGGGGCGCAACGGCCTAATTGGCTAACTTCAGTGCTAATTAACTCGGGAACGGTGCAGCGCATCAACTTTTATTCTCAAGAACCATTTCTCATGACAGCCTACCATGCAAAATCCTTAAAAGGTTTTCGGACTGTTTCTGACAACCAGCTGAGCTATATACTGAGTTCCCGGCGTTCCTCGGGCATGAAATTGTTCCGGTCTTGCATTAGTCCATCCTCTCCTCCTTCCTCTGACTGCTCCTGCTTTCACCGCCCCTCTCTTTCAATCTTCTTCTTACCCGTCTGTCCATCTGCTCCTTCCCACTCCGTCCATCTTCTACTCTAATTCCGTCTTCTCCTCCGTTCTCTCGGTATCCTTCTTACCCCCCCCCCCCCCCTCTTGTCTGTCCTCCTCCCCCTTCTCTCTCCACGTTACGATGATCATCCCCGTAGGACGTTGGTGGTTCTTTCCAGACTGTAACTAATAATTGTATCGAATTCGTTTGAAATTCTTCCACAGGTTTAAGTTGAGGTTTTTGCTCGTGGCTTTGGCCGCATACCCACGTTTGGAGTATATTTCACATACATCTAAACATACACACATCATGAAAGTTTTGCATCGCCCCGGTTCTCAGATCTACTGAAGATAGACGTTGACTGTGGATATTTTATCACAGACACAGTCCCTTTGACTGTTCAAAGATGTCACTAAACCCACCCAAAGATGTAAGCAACCATGCATGAGCAGCGCCTATCAGATGGAATGTGTCCGACAGCCGTTCAGTTCCAGTCATTCCATCAGCAAGGAGATACATGGCTCCTGTTGTCTGAAGTTCAAATATACCTAGACGGTAAATACCGCTGTTCAATCGCGGGCGTTTTGTTACTTGGTGTCATCAAGGGCTGTCAACAAGGGAAGTGTCCAGGCGTCTCGGAGTGATGTTGTTAGGATGGACGAGATAAACAGAGACAGCAACTGTCGATGTCATGCCTCGCTCAGGCCGCCTAAGGGCTACTACTGCAGTGAATGACCGCTACTACGGATTATGGCTCGGAGGAACACTGACAGCAACGCCACCATGTTGAATAACGCTTTTCATGCAGCCACAGGACGTCGTGCGCAAAATGGTTCAAATGGCTCTGAGCACTATGGGACTCAACTGCTGAGGTCATTAGTCCCCTAGAAGTTAGAACTAGTTAAACCCAACTAACCTAAGGACATCACAAACATCCATGCCCGAGGCAGGATTCGAACCTGCGACCGTAGCGTTCTTGCAGTTCCAGGCTACAGCGTCTTTAACTGCACGGCCACTTCGGCCGGCCGTCGTGCGCAACTTGACTCCCTACGTCCATGACGAGATTCATCTTTACATCCACGACACCAAGCAGCGTGGTATAGATGGGCAGACCAACATGCGGAATAGACCGCTCAGGATTGGCATCACGTTCTCTTCACCGTTGAGTGTCGCATATGCTTTCGACCAGAGAATCGTCGGAGATAGGAGGCAACCCGGTCAGGCTGAACGCCTTAGACACACTGCCCAGCCAGTGCAGCAAGGTGGAGGTTCCCTGCTGTTTTGGGGTGGCTTTATGTGGCGCCGACGTACGTCGCTGGTGGCCATGGAATGCGCCGTAACGGCTGTACGAAGCGTGAATGCCATCCTCCAGCCGATAGTGCAACCATATCGGCGGCATATTGGCGAGGCATTCGTCTTCATGGATGACAATTCGCGCCCCAATCGTGCACATCTTGTGACTTACTGCCTTCAGGATAACGTCATCGCCCGACTAGAGTGATCAGCATGTTCTCCAGACATGAACCCTATCGAACATGCCTGGGATGGATGGAAAAGGGCTGTTTATGGGCGACTTGACCCCACCGACTACTCTGGGGGATCTACACCGTATCGCAATTGAGGAGTGGGACAACCTGGACCAACAGTGCCTTGATGAACTTGCGGATAGTATGCCACGACGAATACAGGCTTGCATCAATGCAAGAGGACGTGCTACTGGGGATTAGAGGTACCGGTGTCTATAGCAATCTCGACCAACACCCTTGAAGGTCTCGCTCTGTGGTGGTACAACATGCAATGCACGTTTTTCATAAGTAATAAAAAGGGGTGGAAATGATGTTTATGTTTATCTCTATTCCAATTTTCTCTACAGGTTCCGGAACTCTCGGTACCGATGTAATGCAAAAGTTTTTATGATATGTGTATTTTACGGGTAATTGCACGCTAATTTCTCCTGTATCTTTAGTGAATTACACCCTGCAGTGCCACATTGCACAGCTCAATGTTTGTGTCGTCGTATATTCTGAACTATGTTCTATACAACGACATTATTTTGCAGGTAAATACACCGGTATATATGGCTACTATCTTAGAAATTTTTTGTGAGTGTATTTATTGGTTAAGGAGAAAACATGTCACGAGTGTTGCACCTTTCTTCACTCATCTAATTGCATATTACGTCATATCTCCTGAAATGTGTCGTAAAACTATATATTTTCTCGGTGCATTCAGCGGCAGATGTTGATACTGTCTGCGAAAAGTGTTGCAAATAATGTTAGTTGAAGCAGTAAATTAAAATGACATGTTTAATGCGGCAGTTTTACTGCACGATCAGCCAAAATGTAGTAATGGATAACTTTTTCCTTATCATTTCTGATACTTCTTAACTAGACTTGGGTTAGCTTAAGGACAAACATCGAAGGTGTACCCACATATTTGTTATCTGTTATTCTGTGTCATACATTTTTGACCCGCGAACGGCTCGTGTTCATTCCATTCATTGTTTGTCAACTTCTATTACGGAACTGCGGCCTCGTTTTCTTATTCCACTTACTGGCGTCAGTAACTTCCTTCCTTACTTTCCCGTGAGCGGCAGCAGCTACGCGTATCGATAAGTGCACTATCGTACCATCTCTGGAGCGACCGATAGTACTTCGGAGTCGTCGTGTGTCGGGCAGTCAGTTGGAGACGGACCAGCAATGCAGTCGGGACGCAGCAGCAGTGAAGTCGGGACGGAGCGCCGGTGAGGCGCGGACACCCAGTGCTCGCCGACCGTTGGTGACACACATGAACTTAAGGCGTGAGATTGTTTGGGCCTTCAGCTTAATTTAGAGAAATTTTTTAGGATAAGGCCTTCTGCCTTTTAAAATTCAACTTCTTGTTTGAATCTTAAGTGATTGGCCTTGTTGTTTTGTCCTTGAGGCTCAAAATGGCTCTGAGCGCTATGCGACTTAACTTCGGAGGTCATCAGTCGCCTAGAACTTAAAACTACTTAAACCTAACTAACGTAAGGACTGTAGCGCCTAGAACCGCTCGGCCACGCTGGTCGGCTGTCCTTGAGGCATGAGATTGAATGGCGCATTTAGCCGGGCATTAAATTCTAAAATTAATGTTTGGCTTACTCTGTTTTTAAGGTTTTCTTTACTCTTGTAATGTTTGTCAAATGAATAAAGTAGTTTGCTCGAGCGCAACTGACAGCCACTCATTTTGGCCCCCTTCCACAAATTAAACTGTCTGTCCTGTCCTGCGGGTTTAGTAGGGTATCTCAATTTTGTTACTTAATGGCAATATTAACCCTACAATTTACGAACTTATTAAAGCAATCAGAAATCTGAGCGAAGGTTGAATAGGCTCACACCCTTTTCTTTCTTTAAAAGAACATCTTGATTATACTACCAAAAACAGAACATGGGAAACGGTAGTACGGAGTCCAGGAAAACAAAACTGCTACATCACCTAAGCGTGGCTGCAAGCAGATTCAACGAACAATTTTATCAATCGAATTAACTAGAATAACAGCTGTTCAGTATACTGACAAATTTCAAGCTTGGCTGTCCATTACACAGTTGAACAACATTGATCCAAATCCCGGATTGCTCACAAGACACGCCACTGTGTAAAGCTGTTGTGCGGCCGCTTAGAAATGCATAACCCTTAATAAAAATCCCCTAAACAATAAACTACACAGTCCCTGAAAGAGACCAACAAGAAAGGTTTAAAATTTAAACTTAAACAGCCCCCCATATATCACAACCAAACAGTAGCAACAAGTCTTATTCAATATACGATTGTCCAAATTTGAAGGTAAGTTGAAGTACATGCAATTGAAACGTGTTAAATTTGGTACAGACCAGCAGAAACTTTGGCGCTATCCTTAATAACTAAGCAAATTGCCCAAAATTCAGAGTAAGCTGTGAGCTAAAGCAGAAAGCTATGGGAGGCGAGAATGAACGAGCAGCCTAATTTTGCAGTAAGGGTAGTAGTAGCTAATGACTGTGGATCAAGGTAAGGTTCGGCAGTTCATACAGATAAGTAATAGGTCTTAAACCGCACACGCTGAGAAGTAGTGATAACGGTGCCAATTTTAAAGAACAGTGAGGAAATTTGCCTTCGACCAGTATTACAGCCGATATACAAAATGGGACATCCTGCGGAATTCAAAAAATATGGCTAGTAAGAATGGTCGACTGACAAAAAAATACTTGTGGTGAGGTATACAAGGTGCGTTCCATAATTAATGCGATCAAATTTTAAAAAATCATTTATTGAATATATTTCTACAAATAATCAAAAATTTTCAAGATAACGCCCTCTTGCGTCGATACACTTCTGCAGGCGGTGTTTCCATGCCTGGAAGGCATCCAGGAATGCCTTTTCCGGAATGTCCTTTAGAGCTGATGTAACGTGCGCTTGGATGCTTTCACAAGTGTCCCAATGTTTTCCTTTCATGACTCTTTTAACCGAGGAAACAAAAAAAAGTCAGCGGGAGCCAGGTCAGGACTGTAGGGAGGGTGGTTGGTTTGGGGAAGGAGACCAGACAGCGTGGTCATCGGTCTTATCGAATTAGGGTAGGATGGGGAAGGAAGTCGGCCGTGCCCTTTCAGATGAACCATCCCGGCATTTGCCAGGAGTGATTTAGGGAAATCACGGAAAACCTAACTCAGGATGTCCGGACGCGGGATTGAACCGTCGTCCTCCCGAATGCGAGTCCAGTGTCTAAGGACTGTAGGGAGGTTGGGGAACCAATGAGGTCATGATCATGGCCAGGAAGTCGTTGAAAGTGAAGGCGCTGTGACTCGGCGCATTGTCGTGGTGAACTTTCCACGGGTCCTTGATGTCGCTACGGCAGCACGAGACCCTCCTTTTCAGTCTTTTGAGCACTTCCAAGTAGAAAACTGAGTTCACTGTAGTCCCGGTAGGTACGAATTAGCGGTGGACAATGCGTTTTACGTCAAATAAGACAATGAGCATGGTTTAGATCGTGGACTTGCTCATGCGTGCCTTCTTGGGACAGGGCGAAGATGGGATGTTCCACTCTGAACTGTGCCTTTTTGTCTCAGGGTCGTACTCAAAAATTCACTGCTCATCACCAGTGATAACTGAGTTTAAAAAATGAGGATCATTTTCACACACTTCCAGCATTTCTCGGCACCGAAGCACTTGATGTGCTTGTGTTCGTCGGTCAAAACTTTTGGGACGAGTTTGGCACACATCTTCCTCGTGTTCAAATCTTCGGTCACAATGCGGAAAACGGTTCGTTGTGCTATCAATTGAAGGCTCAGCCGTCTGTCAGAGTTCAAACAATCGCGCACACTCGTGCAGTTGACGGCCGTCCACTGCGAGGTTCGTCGGTGATCTCCTCTCGGCCCTCCATGAATGACTTGTGCCATCACAAACTTCTGATTTGGACAAGCAATCAGTCCCAAAGGCATTCTGAAGTAATGGAAACGTTTCGGTGGCGGACTTCCCAACCTTAACGCCAAATTTGCTCTACAGAATGATCCATTGTGCCGTGTTACATAAACTCAAAACGGGGTTGACGGAAACGCACGTCCTGATTCTCCGGCAGCTCGCAGCCGAATGAGACAATGACCGTTTTGAAGCTAACACTCCCCTCCACTTAGCCCAGCTGGTTACAACACGCTGTGGTGTACCGTTGCGTCAGAAAATAATTGGTCGCATTACTTAAGGAACGCACTCTGTATGATTATATTTATGGAAACAGAAACTCAATAAGTATTTTTGTTACAGTAATCTCCAGCAACATGACTGCTAGACTAACGGAGAAGGAATTTTGCGTGACGGAATTGTGCAAGAGCGCATCGACAACCGCAGTTCGTCTGAAATTATGGGCCATATTTAACAAGAATCCGCCTACCAGATAATCCACTTATGCCAGTCACGGACTACTAATTCCACAATTGTGGGGGTGAAAAAGCAGTGGAGTCAACGAGGTGCAAACATCCTTTCTTTACTCGGCCAATATTTCAGAATGGAGCACATAGAGAGTTGTAACAAACTTTACACTTAATTTCAAATCGTTACAGGGGTATACTGATGGAAAACCTCAGGCTTGGCAAGCACGCCTTACGCTCCTGACCTCTTTAAAGTGACCTAACAGATCCAACTACTGGTCTCTGCGCGAACGACGACACTCCGCCGCGGCACGAATGAAACGATCAACTTAACTTGAGCCACACCGACGCGGCTAGTATGGGCGGCCGTCTGCCGACCAACGCAGACGGTGTGCGACGATCGGAGTGCCACCACGCCAACAAACAAACTCGCCTCTACTCCGGGCCCGGAGAAAAGGAACGCGCCGTTTGTCGCTAAAGCTGCCCTGCAAACACAGATGGACAGGGAACAAAAATCTGCGGAAATAAAGCTTCACACAATAACGGCCGGGGAATGAAAGGAAATATACAAATTAATTGCCAGTGGGTACCAACAGGCTAAATTTAACACTCCTTAAAACTACTAATATTCACTAACAATTACGTCAGCACTCGCTGATTCAATAACACTTACGCGTACACCATCTTGTCTCCCACAGGGATCGAGCCACAAATTATTCCCTTCACGAAAACCTATCACAGGGAAAAATCATACAAGAACCTTCAACAACGCAGCGCGTCAGCAGTCGTTGGTTAATAGATTAAAAAAACTAAAAAGCCGCCTCGATTGCGCCTAGTGTTAACCTAGGTTTCGGCGTAGATAACTACACCTTCTTCAGAACAATAATAAAACCTACAAGTGCCTAAGAGTCAATAATTAAAAGAACACCATAGCTATACATTTATAAACGAAAAAGAAAAGGAAAACACAAACAGTACATACGTACTAAGTCAAAACCACTACTTAACTTAATGGTGTACGCTCCGCCTCACACCGGCCTATGTTCGATGGGCCATGACCCGCCATAACTGCCAAGCGTACACCATTTATTATATAATTTATTAGCTATAGCTATACATATTAGCTACAGCTATACATTTATTATAAATGTATAGCTATGGTGTTCTTTTAATCACTGACAAAGGTCTTCTTAGGCACTTGTGGGTTTTATTATTGTTCTGAAGAAGGTGTAGTTACCTACGCCGAAATGGTTCGAATGGATCTGAGCACTATAGGACTTAACTTCTGAGGTCATCAGTCGCCGAGAACTTAGAACTAATTAAACCTAACTAACCTAAGGACATCACACACATCCATGCCCGAGGCAGGATTCGAACCTGCGACCGTAGCAGTCGCTCGGCTCCAGACTGTAGCGCCTAGAACCAAACGGTCACTCCGGCCGGCTATCTACGCCGAAACCTAGGTTAACACTAGGTGCTTTTATCGCAATCGAGGCGGGTTTTTAGTTTTTTTAAAATCTTATACTTGCACGAAATGTGATCTAGAGCACAAGTAAGAACACTGAGCGATGGTCATGCGCACAAACATTGGTTGGTGGTTAAATGTAACAGGCCCCATTCCATGTAACACAAGCACTGTCTTACAGTATCAAGTTGTCAGAATAACGAAACAACTCCTTAAGCCCACTGAGGCGAGAAGGAGCCGCTACTTGCGTGACTCTCGCCAGGGCGTCATTGCTTCCAACCCACGTCGACTATCTTCGAGGTGTGTCGTAAACTTGTTTGTAGAGCAGGCCGGGAACTTATCGGCCAGGTTGCATACGACGTCCGCCTCTCCTCGCGCTACCTGCCGCTACCAATTCTTAAGGAGCCGGCCAGCCTTTCACCCGACGGTTTTAACTTTATTCCGTTCTTCGAGACCCGCCCCGGATAGCCGGAGCTCCCGAAAATCTGCAACTTGCCAGCCAACTGGCGTCCGTAGGTCCCACCAAACCAACAACGCACACTCTTCGACCAAAGCTCTTAGGTGGCAACACACAGTCAACTCGACATGGGCGACGTCAGCAGTTAACAGCGCCAGTGGAAAATCATACCGCCAATATTAGAGCCGCGACAGCTCAATTTCGTGAGGGTCATCAGCAAACAAAAGTTTCGTAGAGATTTGAACTTAAGTGCAAAGTTTGTTACAAGTCTCTAAGTGCTCTCATTCTGAAGTACTGGACGAGTAAAGAACGGATCTTTGCACTTCGTCGACTCCACTGCTTTTTCACCCTCACAATTGTGGAATTAGTATAATGTGACTGGCGTAAATGGATTATCTGGTAGGTGGAGCCTGGTTAAATATGGCCCTTAGTTTCAGACGCACTGCAGTTGCCAATTCAGTCTTGCACATAATTGCATAATTCCTTCTCCTTTAGTCTGGCAGCCATGTTGCTGGAGACTAGGTAACAAAAACACTTCTTGAGTTTCTGTTCCAAAAATATAATTATATAACACCTTACCTCACCATGAACAGTTTTTTGTCAGTTGAAAGTGTCTAGATCGTATTGTATCACAGACCTACAATTCATGTGACTTCAACCATTTTTAGTTCCCATGTTTTTTGAACTCGGCAGGATGTCGTTTTGTATCTATGCTATGATACTGGTCGAAGATAAAATTCCGCATTGTGCCTTCAGATTTGCACATTCATTTGTCTCCTTGGATTTGAACGAAATCTATTATTTATGGTTTAGTAATTCACACTCTGTTAATAACTGTTGTTACATAAACCGAAGGAAATGTACTGTGCTTTTGTTGACGATATACCGAACGAAAGATCACGATCGCCAAGGGGTTACTTTCCCCAACAGCCGCACTGTTCACCCCTGTGGTAGCTACTCCAGTGGGCTTGTATCCTGACTGTTTACGCAAATGGTTCGCAGCGAGGCGAAAGTTTGCCGATTCTCGTGTTCTGCCAACCTCAGCAGCAGATAAGCGATGGAGGGAGGGCGTGGAGCGCTTGCAACCAAGTTCGTTTTGCTTTGATATCACTGTTTAACCTAAGATGAAAGTTGTCGCAGCTAGATAAGGATAAGTACTTCGTCCATTATAATCCGTTAACTATAAACTAATGCAGAGGCTATAAATCACAAGACGTCGCAAAGATATCAACAAAAGAAAAAAGTAACCTGACGGAAGGGCTTCGGTCAAACGGAACGAAGATACTACACTCTCGGACAATAAAATTGGAACACAAAACAAATGACACAAATTTGCATGAGGTTTACTACGTGCTCGGATGTGAAAATGGTTAAAATTTCAGAACCACACTGACTAGGCAGGAGTAACGTTATGTAGTGGTTAATAAAAAATGAAAAATAAGAAGAGAAGAAAAGGTTCAAAATGTGGAAGAAATCGTGAATAAAAATGGTTTTTTCAAAATCGTTAATGACCGTGAAAAAAGGGAAAGAAAGAAAGAAATGCAGTTCGGACTTTGTATTACAGAAAAGCTATCGGACTTCGTTATTCGAAAAAGCTATTGTTGGGGTGGTCCTTGTGGCGTTTTTGAGCAAAAGTTGAACCAATTTCCACAACAAAAAATTTTGAAAAGTAACAGAGAATAACAAAATGTAACTGACAGGGGGAACTGGCGTAGCTTAGAGTTCATTCTTTACCAGGTTAACATGTCTTCTTTCGGGCGGCGTCCAGGTCTCCAAAAATCTCCCTCATTTCTGCGTGAAAAATCTGCTCCGAAATCTTGCAATAGTTCAGGAATCACTAATTTATACCAATTAAAATCATCTTGATACTGTATGAAATTTAATTTACTTTGCTACTTCCATCCTCCGAATTTCTTAACAACTTCCACAATGTCTACACATTACAATCAGATCAAGATTAGCCATTAAGTTTTTTACGTCAGCATCAGATCACGTCTTCTTAAGCTTCGGCTAACAAGAGACAATCAAAAAACGGATAGAAAACAAAAAAAGAGTTACCATTTTAGTATTTTCTCTGCCGTCGAGCGCTCATACCGCTGCGACGGGATATTTTTTATCTGAGGGAACGAGTGTAGCGCGGCGAAATTCAAAGTCCCGCTACAGTTATCTACGTTCTGTACATACTAAAATATTACGCAACGTGTTTCCCATTCGCTTATTACACTGCAATGTTAGCTGTTTGTGAGAAGCTCATAGTATGCCTCACGTAAGAAGGAGAAACCTCTACCAGCACGAGTTGAAATTGGACAGCTACAGGATCATGGTCTGTTGGGGTCGCGGTATATCGTGCCGCAGTAGTGTTGCTCACGCTGATCTGGATCCCACAACTGTGATGCCAATACGAGATCGATGGATTTACAAGTAACACAAAAATTATGCCAGATATAAATTCCTCCACGCAGAAGACGTGTCCTTCAGTCGTACAGTCACGTCATGTATCTCGTTTCACTAAATACGCTAGTTTGCACTAAGAAAATCATTCACACTCTAGGGGATGTCTGGAGCCATGGTGCATCACATACCGCAGAGCCGCGACCGTTGTTGTGGCTACTTCTGACTCTATGGCGGAGAAAGAAGCTCTTCTTTTCAGGTAGTGTTCTGACTGGTTTGATGTGGCCTGTCAAGAATTCGTCCCCCGTGCCAACCTTTTCATCTCAGTAGCACTTGCCGCCTTCTACCTTAATTATTTGCTGGATACATTCCAATCTCGCCAACGGTCTTGCTGCAGTGGTCACACCGGTTCCATCAGATCACCGAAGTTTTAAGCGTGTCAGGCTTGGCTAGCACTTGGATTAGTCACCATCCGGGTCTGCCGAGTGCTGTTGACAAGCTGGGTGCACTCAGCATTTGTGAGGCCAATTCAGGAGCTATTTTAATGAGGAGTAGCGACACCGGTGGCGAAAATTGTCAACAGCCTGGAGACTGGTGTGCTGACCGATTGCCCATCCGTATAAACATTCTGTGATGCCTAAGGTATGTTGACGACATGGTCTTCAAGGCCTCTCCAGACGGTGTTTGTTTGTGTTAAAATTTCTGTCTTCCTGTATGATTTTTACCCTCTGTACCTCCCACTAGTATGACTGAAATTCCCACATGTCTTAATATATATCCTATCGTCCTGCCCCTTTTTCTTAGTGTTTTCCATACATTCCACTCCTCGCCGATTCTGTGGAGAACCTACTCACTCCTTACCTTATCAGCTCATCCGATTTTCAACATTATTCCACAGAACGACCACTGAACACTCCAAGTCTCTTCTGTTCCGGTTTTCACTAACATATAATACTGTGCTCCAAACGCAAGTTCTGAGAAATTTCTTCCTCAAATGAAGGCCTACGTTTGACACAGGTATGCCCTTTTTGTCAGTTGTAGTCTAGCTTTGATGTCCCCCTTGCTCCGTCCGTTAATGGTTATTTTGCTGCCTAGATTCCTTAGCTTCACCTACTTCGTGACCATCAATCCTGATGTAAAGTTTCTCGCTGTTCTCGTTTCCGCTGTTTCTCATTACTTTTGTCTTTCTTCAACCTACTCTCAACCCACGTTCTGTACGCAATATACTGTTCATTCCATTCAGCAGGTCATGTAATTCTTCTTTATTTTCATTCAGGATAGCAATGTCATCATCGACTCGTATCACTGATATCCTTTCACCTTGAATTTTAATTCCACTCCTGAAGCATTCCTTTATTGTAGCTGTCATTGCTTATTCGATGTACTGATTGAACTGTAGGGGGGAAAGACTACATCCTTGTGGTAACCCTTTTAATCTGAGCGCTTCGTTCTTTGTCGTCCACTCTTATTATTCCCTCATGGCTTTTGTACAAGATGAATACTGCCCCTCCCTCCTTGCACCCACTTTTCTCAGAATTTCGAATATCTGGCTCCATTTTACATTATCGACTCCTTCTTCCAGGTCGACAAATCCTATGAACGTGCCTTGATTTTTTAGTATTGCTTCAGTTATCAACGGCACCGTCAGGATTGCCTCTCTTGTGCCTTTATCTTTTCTAAAGCCAAACTGTCATCTAGGGCATTCTCAATTTACTTTTCCATTCTTCTTTGTATTATTCTTGTCAGCAACTGGAATGCATGAACAGTTTAGCAGTTGTTGTGGTCTTGTTGTTGTGGTCTTCAGTCCTGAGACTGGTTTGATGCAGCTCTCCATGCTACTCTATCCTGTGCAAGCTTTTTCATCTCCCAGTACCTACTGCAACCTACATCCTTCTGAATCTGCTTAGTGTATTCCTCTTGGTCTCCCTCTACGATTTTTACCCTCCACGCTGCCCTCCAATACTAAATTGGTGATCCCTTGATGCCTCAGAACATGACCTACCAACCGATCCCTTCTTCTGGTCAAGTTGTGCCACAAACTTCTCTTCTCCCCAATCCTATTCAATACTTCCTCATTCGTTATGTGATCTACCCATCTAATCTTCAGCATTCTTCTGTAGCACCACATTTCGAAAGCTTCTATTCTCTTCTTGTCCAAACTATTTATCGTCCATGTTTCACTTCCATACATGGCTACCCTCCATACAAATACTTTCAGAAATGACTTCCTCACACTTAACTCTATACTGGATGTTAACAAATTTCTCTTCTTCAGAAACGCTTTCCTTGCCATTGCCAGTCTACGTTCTATATCCTCTCTACTTCGACCTTCATCAGTTATTTTGCTCCCCAAATAGCAAAACTCCTTTACTACTTTAAGTGTCTCATTTCCTAAACTAATTCCCTCAGCATCACCCGACTTAATTAGATTACATTCAATTATCCTTGTTTTGCTTTTGTTGATGTTCATCTTATATCCTCCTTTCAAGACACTGTCCATTCCATTCAACTGCTCTTCCAAGTCCTTTGCTGTCTCTCACAGAATTACAATGTCATCGGCGAACCTCAAAGTTTTTATTTCTTCTCCATGAATTTTAATACCTGCTCCAAATTTTTCTTTTGTTTCCTTTACTGCTTGCTCAATATACAGATTGAACAACATCGGGGAGAGGCTACAACCCTGTCTTACTCCCTTCCCAACCACTGCTTCCCTTTCATGTCCCTCGACTCTTATAACTGCCATCTGGTTTCTGTACAAATTGTAAATAGCCTTTCGCTCCCTGTCTTTTACCCCTGCCACCTTTAGAATTTGAAAGAGAGTATTCCAGTTAACTTTGTCAAAAGCTTTCTCTAAGTCTACAAATGCTAGAAAAATAGGTTTGCCTTTCCTTAATATTTCTTCTAAGATTAGTCGTAAGGTGAGTATTGCCTCACGTGTTCCAGTGTTTCTACGGAATCCAAACTGATCTTCCCCGAGGTCGGCTTCTACTAGTTTTTCCATTCGTCTGTAAAGAATTCGTGTTAGTATTTTGCAGCTGTGACTTATTAAACTGATAGTTCGGTAATTTTCACATCTGTCAACACCTGCTTTCTTTGGGATTGGAATTATTATATTCTTCTTGAAGTCTGAGGGTATTTCGCCTGTTTCATACATCTTGCTCACCAGATGGTAGAGTTTTGTCAGGACTGGCTCTCCCAAGGCCGTCAGTAGTTCTAATGGAATGTTGTCTACTCCTGGGGCCTTGTTTCGACTTAGGTCTCTCAGTGCTCTGTCAAACTCTTCACGCAGTATCGTATCTCCCATTTAATCTTCATCTACATCCTCTTCCATTTCCATAATATTGTCCTCAAGTACATCGCCCTTGTATAGAACCTCTATATACTCCTTCCACCTTTCTGCTTTCCCTTCTTTGCTTAGAACTGGGTTCCCATCTGAGCTCTTGATATTCATACAAGTCGTTCTCTTATCTCCAAAGGTCTCCCTAATTTTCCTGTAGGCAGTATCTATCTTACCCCTAGTGAGATAGGCCTCTACATCCTTACATTTGTCCTCTAGCCATCCCTGCTTAGCCATTTTGCACTTCCTGTCGATCTCATTTTTGAGACGTTTGTATTCTTTTTTGCCTGCTTCATTTACTGCATTTTTATATTTTCTCCTTTCATCAATTAAGTTCAATATTTCTTCTGTTACCCAAGGATTTCTACTAGCCCTCGTCTTTTTACCTACTTGATCCTCTGCTGCCTTCGCTACTTCATCCCTCAAAGCTACCCATTCTTCTTCTACTGTATTTCTTTCCCCCATTCCTGTTAGGTGTTCCCTTATGCTCTCCCTGACACTCTGTACAACCTCTGGTTCTTTCAGTTTATCCAGGTCCCATCTCCTTAAATTCCCACCTTTTTGCAGTTTCTTCAGTTTTAATCTACAGGTCATAACCAATAGATTGTGGTCAGAGTCCACATCTGCCCCTGGAAATGTCTTACAATTTAAAACCTGGTTCCTAAATCTCTGTCTTATCATTATATAATCTATCTGATAACTTTTAGTATCTCCAGGGTTCTTCCATGTATACAACCTTCTTTCATGATTCTTAAAGCAAGTGTTAGCTTTGATTATGTTGTGCTCTGTGCAAAAATCTACCAGGCGGCTTCCTCTTTCATTTCTTAGCCCCAATCCATATTCACCTACTATGTTTCCTTCTCTCCCTTTTCCTACACTCGAATTCTAGTCACCCATGACTATTAAATTTTCGTCTCCCTTCACAATCTGAATAATTTCTTTTATTTCGTCATACATTTCTTCAATCTGTTCATCATCTGCAGAGCTAGTTGGCATATAAACTTGTACTACTGTAGTAGGTGTGGGCTTCGTATCTATCTTGGCCACAATAATGCGTTCACTATGTTGTTTGTAGTAGCTTACCCGCATTCCTATTTTCCTATTCATTATTAAACCTACTCCTGCATTACCCCTATTTGATTTTGTGTTTATAACCCTGTAGTCACCTGACCTGTTCCTCCTGCCACCGAACTTCACTAATTCCCACTATATCTAACTTCCACCTATCCATTTCCCTTTTTATATTTTCTAACCTACCTGCCCGATTAAGGGATCTGACATTCCACGCTCCGATCCGTAGAACGCCAGTTTTCTTTCTCCTGCTAACGACATCCTCTTGAGTAGTCCCCGCCCGGAGATCCGAATGGGGGACTATTTTACCTCCGGAATATTTTACCCAAGAGGACGCCATCATCATTGAATCATACAGTAAAGCTGCATGCCCTCGGGAAAAATTACGGCTGTAGTTTCCCCTTGCTTTCAGCCGTTCGCAGTACCAGCACAGCAAGGCCGTTTTGGTTATTGTTACAAGGCCAGATCAGTCAATCATCCAGATTGTTGCCCTTGCAACTACTGAAAAGGCTGCTGCCCCTCTTCAGGAACCACACGTGTGTCTGGCCTCTCAACAGATACCCGTCCGTTATGGTTGCACCTACGGTACGGCTATCTGTATCACTGAGGCACGCAAGTGTCCCCACCAACGGCAAGGTCCATGGTTCATGGGGGGGGGGGGGGGGGGGGGCAGTTTAGCAGACTGTGCGGTAATTTCGCACTCGTCAACTCTGGCAATTTTCGCTGTCGTGTCGATGGCGATTTTCCAGAAGTCTGATGGTACATCACCGGGCCCATACACTCTACACACCAGCTGGGATAGTTGTTTAGTTGCCAATTCCTCCTATGATTTTAAAAGCTCCGATGTAATCTTGTGTATATCTTCTACCTCGGTCTTAAGTCTGCTAAAGCTGTTTCAAATTCTGGTACAAATACTGGATCACCTATCTTTTTCCTATTGACTCCTGTTTCTTCTTCTATCACATTAGCCAATTTTTAATTTAACCGAAGACTATTTTCACTTTTCTGTGTGCTGAGTAGGTTTCCGGAAAAACCATATTTTTTCGTTTCTTTTCATATTTTCCATTCAGTCATTTCGCTCTAGGTTTCCTGCATTTCCATATTATCACGTTCCTATGTGAATTGTATTTCTGTATTCTTGAATTTCCCTGAAGGCTTTTCTATTTTGCCTTAATCGTCTCATTACCCAGACGGTAGAAACCACACATGCTCTGACAACACGTTGGGCACCTCGTAGCTTGTGTCCGCTGCAAAGTTTAGTTCAATGTTGGTGATGAACACACATAAGCGTGTCGGTTTGCGGATCTAATATTTCCAGCATAACATTTACGAGGGGCATCGTCTGTACCTTGACATAAGTCCACGGGAATATACTTTAATCGATAAAGTGATGACAGTTCGGCTGGCCGATTTGGCCGAGCGGTTCTAGGCGCTTCAGTCTGGACCCGTGCGACCGCTACGGTCGCAGGTTCGAATCCTGCCTCGGGCATGGATGTGTGTGATGTCCTTAGGTTTGTTAGTTTTAAGTAGTTCTAAGTTCTAGGGGACAGCTGACCTCAGATGTTAAGTCCCACAGTGCTCAGAGCCGTTTCAACCATTCTTTTATGACACTTCGTGATTTTAACAAAGACCGGACATTTAACATTGATGATGGTTTTTGTCAGTTGAGGAAGGCTGAGAAATTTGCCTGTCCACTCCAACTGTTACTCTGCGGTCTTCCGGGTCAACTACCTATGTTGTAGGGTATAGCAATTATATAAACCAGAAGAAGAAACTGAACAGTTGCGGAATTGGTTGTGCGAGACTCTAATCGATGTAAATAAGTACAGCTACGGCAGAGAATTGGACTTTTGATTTAGTTTTATGTTTTCATGGTCATTTAACATGTATATAAACACCTCTTTAGTGTATGAACCGAGCAACCTATTGTGTATACCTTCCTTCCTTCGTCGATCAGGTGAAGTATTTCTGTGTTATTCACCGTTTTCTTGCAGCTACATTTCCTGTGCCTATGTTTCTCTTTTCAACTTCTGAGATTGTCCTTTCTAGAGTGCTCTTGAAATGAACTGCCTTCTGAGGTATCTATTATCGCACTCTCTATAGCCTCAGAGAACGTGAAGCGTGTCTCTTCATCTCTTCATTCCTTAGTATTCCCATATCCCTCTTCTTCTCTGATTCTTCCTGACTAGTCTCTTAAATTTTAGCCTAATTTTCATAATTACTAAATTGTGACAATGTGTGTTCCTTTGTACGTTCAAATGGTTCAAATGGCTCTGAGCACTATGGGACTCAACTTCTGAGGTCATTAGTCCCCTAGAACTTAGAACTAGTTAAACCTAACTAACCTAGGGACATCACAAACATCCATGCCCAAGGCAGGATTCGAACCTGCGACCGTAGCGGTCTTGCGGTTCCAGACTGCAGCGCCTTTAACCGCACGGCCACTTCGGCCGGCCCTTTGTACGTACTAGAACGCAATATCGGATTATCTGTCTGACCATGACGTAATCTAATTAGAATTTTCCCGTGTCTTTCGGTCTTTTAGAGGTATACCTCCTTCGCTTGTGATTCTTGCACAGGGTATTCGTTATTACTGGCTAATATCTATTGCGAGACTCAATCTTTCTCCTCTCTCGTTCCTACTGCCAAGCCTATAACCTCCAGTAACGGTTTCTTGTACTCCTTTCCCTACAACCGCATTAGAGCCCCTATCACTATTGCATTTTGATCTCCTTTAACTATTTAATTTCCCGTTTAATGTCCTCATATGCTGTACCTTTTCTACCTCTTCATCTTCTGCTTGCGACTATTGTGGTCCTACCTTCCTATTCATCATGAATCCTACTCCCGTTATACCATTTTCTGCTGCTCTTGATGTCACCCTATATTTATGTGACCAGAAATCCTTTTCCATTTCACCTCACTGACCTAACTTCATCTAGATTGAACCTTAGCATTTTCCTTTTCAGATTTTCTAGCTTCCCTGCCACGTTCAAACTCTTGATATTCTACGCTCCTAGAGCAGAGCGTCAACATTCCGTTGGTTATTCAGTCTTTTTGTCATGGTCATCGTCCGCTTGGCAGGGCCCTCACGGAGATCCGAATTGGAAATAGTGCGCGGGGTAGCGGTGCGGTTTTAGGCCCCTTGCCACGGTTCACGCGGCTCCCTCTGTCAAAGGTTGGAGTACTCCCTTGGGAATGGGTGTGTGTGTTGTCCTTAGCGTAAGTTTCTTTAAGTTAGATTAAGTAGTGTGTAAGCCTAGGGACCGATGACCTCAGCAGTTTGGTCCCATAGAACTTACCACAAATTTCCAATTTCCAAATGGGGACTAAAAATATTCAAATGTGTGTGATATCTTATGGGACTTAACTGCTAAGGTCATCAGTCCCTAAGCTTACACACTACTTAACCTAAATTACCCTAAGGACAAACATACACACCCATGCCCGAGGGAGGACTCGAACCTCCGCCGGGACCAGCCGCACAGTCCACGACTGGAGCGCCCTAGACCGCTCGGCTAATCCCGCGCGGCAAATGGGGACTAGTCCGGAATTTTTTGCCAACGGAGAGAGCGTCATGACAGGATCGTCTACGGATATGTATCCAAGGACCCGAATGGTCGCAGAAGTGGCACCGTATCACGTTTCCAGAGGAGTCCCAGAGCTGTGTATAGCATTTGAATGGACGTAATCATGTGTGGAGGCTCAGAGGAGAATGACCTTCACCCGACTGCATGCGTAACCATACACCCGAGCACCTGATGTGATTGAATAACAAAACAACTCTCCGATAAACAGACGACGAACAGTTCGTCAGCGCGCTTAACGATAGTAATGTGGTAGATTCCCGATATGCTGATCCCGTTGTACACTGACATCTGACCTCTTGAACTATTTCGTCATAAATTACATCGGGAGCAGTTGAAGATTCACACTGCACCTCTGGTTAGCATAGTTGGAAAATTTTTTAGCAGCCTTTCTACATATAATGTGCCCCTTGTGTAAAGTTTCCATGACGCCACCTTTCATACGAGACAGCACAAGACGTTATCTGGGCAGTTCCGAGCTACGTGTTGGCGTCCTCAATCCCATATATCTGGTCATGTGTTGGCAAAAGACCGATGTACAACCGCTCGCTAGCTACTGCAATTGATGACTTGGTGTAGGACTGAAGCAGAATAAACCGGCGTCCCTTAATCTGTCACCCAAACCTATTTCGACTCGATGGCAGGATGGGTTCGAGACAAAGAAGGCAGATTTGTATACGAAATTTGCTATCCTCTATAACTCCAAATCACCTACAAGTTTAATCATGTATTACTTCTACTATATTATATGTATAAAATAAGTAGTATTTCATTATTTGCTATCCTTCACGACGTTACAATTTTAATGGTCAGTAGTGTATAATTGTCAACATCCCTTAAAAATTCATGCATTCCCTTGGAATTATTTTGGGACACCAGTCACAGTATCATGTGTAGTCCCCAACGTACTACTACATTTATATTAAACCCAGTTCAAGGAGTTATTACGAGCTAAAAAGGGAGGCACAATTAAACATTCTGCTGAAATTGTTAAAAAATCGAAATAATGCAGCGATTATTGAATGGGTAGGAGGAAATACCACAGTTAGAGCAATTCATTGTGCATTTCTATTGAACTGTCATCCGGAAGGCAGTTCTTTCAATCTCGTGACCCAACGAGCCATGAATAACTTAAGAAGTTTTCAAGTGTCTCAATAGACAGAGTAGCAGGATATTCGTAGGCATCTCTCCGACTGGAATACGAAATTTAATTCCTTGCCTATAATGTAAGGTTACTCATTTAATTGTGAAGAGCATATACAGGGTGAGTCACGGAAAACGTGAACAACTATTATTTCGATGGCACTAACGTGATGTTCTATTACGTGAGGCGCGACGTTGGCGCCATTGAATATTTCCTAGAGCTGTTGTCTATGGTGACCTCCAGATTGATTCTGACTTGATAAGAGCCATGTGTGGATTGTGGAATTCATTCTGCAAGTATTTATAAAGCATGTGTTTGCGACTTCAATGTGTATTATTAAGACAAGGAATTGTCAAGGCAGCCTCAGTGGGTCAGGCTAGGAAATGAACCTATAGGATTTGAAACCGGTTGCGTAATATAAACACAGCAATACGTGACAGAATCATTAATAAACGCTTTAAGTTGGTAAAAATACACGTTTAATGCCAGTTTTATTTTACATAATTTTAACTTTGCCATGCTTTTGGTACAGTAAAGTAGGCTTTTATCGTGGCACAGACGCCACCTGTTGGCGGATGAAAAATTTACCTTCTCCACCAGCGAGCCCGTAATCGTCCGTATGCACTTATGCACGGTGCGTTTAAGTACTGTTTTTGAAAAGGTACACAATATTTTTTCCGCCTTGCTTTAGGTTTTACATTTTCTGTCTGTGACCAGAGCATTTTGCCCCGACCTATTAGTATGAATATTTTATTTCCGGTAATACGTGGGAAAATATATATACCTTGTGTTTACTCCTTTCTGACTGACGACAAACCCGATAATGGCATTTCGCCGAAACGCGAACTCCTGTGCATAAATAGAATGCGAGCCATGCAGTTATTTATGAATGTCTTTGGTCAAGGATTCTCTAATAAAATATTGTCCTCGTTATTATGAGGCTAGTCTGTTTAAAACCCCTTTTGTTTTGTGCTTAGTGTTCAATACCGTTTGCTTTATACAGTCTTGTAAGGAAGTTACTTCATAATGGAATAAGGTAGTGGAGTTGTCATGCATTTCTCGACAGCACTCCCGGCATACACTATGAGGCGACTATTTGATAACTAAAAGTCTGTTATTACACTGTTCATATATTTCTCTACACCAATCGCTGCACACATTACTCACACACACTCACTATCAGCTGCCAAAAGGACCATGACAGGGACCACTGGTTTCCATTTTGTTATTCTGACTACTCCACCTTCCCAATTGCTTTCCTGGAAAACAGTGTAGGCAGCCTTTCATAGAGAATGACAAATTTAGTTCAGAAACAGAGTGATATGTTAGTATTCTCCATTGCAGAGCTTCAGTGTAAGACTTTCCAGAGAAAAATGTCCAGTATAACATAAACTTTGATGAAGTAAGAGAGAATGAAAAGTTAAATACACGTGTGCAGCTGTTGCACCTAAGATTTTAACTAGTATAGATTGATAGTGCCGTACGTGACTCCAAAACTTACAGCCAATATATGTAATTAATATTGTCGTGGCACGAGTTTCACTTAGGACTTCGCCATCAAGTAAGGGATATTCAGACCACTCACTGACGTAATACCGCAGCTGAGCCATGCAGATGTCCTCACGGCGTTCAGTCCTCAGTGATTGATTGGGTTGCAACGTGCTGAACGACAAAGTGGCGTTTCCATAGCCGACTACGTGATGGTAGTCTGCCTTGCGCTACCACAGACTCAGCTCCCTCGTCAGTCAGCACGGTTGTAAGCTTGCTGTTCCAGGCGCATCGATCAGTGCGAAACAACAGGCAGAGGCACTGTCAACCATCAGCCACCCTCGATGGTTCTGAATTTTGTACAAACTCCGCAGGGGCGAAGCTGCCAAGCGGGTGTCATTGCCTAATAAGCACTCTGCGAGGGTCCTGGGTTCGACGTGGGGCCTGCGCTCTTCCTGTCAGCCGCCATGGGCCACGGGAAACGCACGCCAGCCCGTAGTCTAGCATAGGTGCACCGCGGAGTTCACAGAAATCTCCAGTTTTCCGCCGCTTCCTCAGAATAAGCCTCATGCTGGCCACTAGCCAAAACCGGCATTTGGATTGTTTCCCGGCTGGCACTTGGATTGCTACCGCCGAGGTACTGTATGCAAGGCACTAAATAATAACGAGTATAAATTTATTCGTTATTATCTTACAGTCCTCTAATTTGGAGATAGGGCATCAGTAGCTGCCCTTGCCATGTTTATTAAACGCGAGTTACAGTTGCACTACCTGATCGGCTGTGGCCCCTACATCGTTATTCGTTACACTCTAGGAACCAACACAGATAGAGCTAGAGGTAGAGCTAGCGCTAACGCTGACTTTGAGAGAAATATAATAGTTGACTAACAAAAAGGGACCAAATGTAGCACATGAAGTGGCATGAATATAGCACACAGTGTTTTAACATAATTAGAAATGCGTTAGTATAATTAAGGATTGTGAATTTCAAAGGGAGAAATATTAAATAAAATAAATACTTGAAAAAAGTAATTTAGAAAATTCTACATATTACCCTTCGGTTACCTAGCATATTCATCCGGAATGCATAAGGCACATGCTACAGTTCTAATCTACTATGCAACTTTGCTGGGTCACAAATTTTGTAATTTATAATTCCAGACCTACTCTACTCTACAATACTCCGTCAGCATCAAGCTGGGTTTCTCTTTTGCCTGGATAGTCATCCCAGAGTGCACTGAGGCACAACTCGGGATTCATAGGGGCTGTGTTGCCTTGCCATCGAAGATGTGTGGATTGGGAGATAGCTATTAGATTCTCAGGAAGTCCTTTCTCCCTTCTCCGATGCTCATCTCCCCCATGCTTCCGGAATGTTATTGTAGTTGGATACTCTGCCGTGGTGCGTGTCGTCATCGTGATTTATGGTCTCTTACTGCTTGTCTGTCAGCCATGTAAGCTTGCAGTTCGTAAGTTGATATTCTAGATGTCAGTGAGTTCTGTTTATACCAAAGTTTCTCTTTCATTACTATGTTACAGACAATTGTATCACCAAAGACGTTCTCGTCCTGGCGTCTTGTCTGATGGTATGATCACAGACGATATGGTCCGGCGCAGGATTTTGGTCTGCACGGAAGGGGCACATGAACTCATACAAATATTGGGCCGTAGGACGAATCAAACTTTTTTTGGGTGATCAGAGGTGTTTCCTTAACTCTTTTTACTATCTGAAATTTTGTAGTGGTACTAAATTTTACGCATTTTTATACTCTCACACAGAATTCTCTTTAAACTACCATACATCACGATGTAGTATGTAAATCTGTAAAATTCCAACTTACCCATAGAAGTTGAAGTTATTTACGGTATACACATATCTATAAATTTCTTCATTTCAAATTGTTTATGACATACCAGATAAAAATTTTCTCTTGAAAAGTATAAACTTGGTTTTCCCTTGTACCAAACAATATACTTACCTTCAAGAAGGGCCACTAGTGTGCATAATATCTACAAGAATTTCAGAGTAAAATGGCTTCAGAAAAATATAATTACGATTAATTTTTAGAGAGAGAATAAACATAATATCTGGATAATATATTACACATTGTAGCACTTTTGTATTACACAAAATTTGTGCTTCAGCAAACCTTCATTCACCTAAAATATCAGCAAGAACATAATTTAACTTCTTGAACTACTGCTATTTTCTTTAAAATACTCTGTTATTAGTATTTTCCAGCAGCTGGTGATTTTTATTGTTTATGCCCTCTACCTGGTCTTGGATTGGGTTCCATTCTTAAAAATAGATAACGAAAGTGGGTAACATACCGCAAATCCTGACATATAGAAAATAATAACACAAAAATATGTGTTTTAAGCCGTAATTCGCAGCCGTAGCCTTTGAACAGAGCCTCTATCTTGATATTCAAACGTAACCACGAATTGTTTGAACATTTAAAACTGATGGACACTAATCACCCACAACCTGTTCTTTCCCAGAGTGAAGAACTAGCGCCGACCACTCGAAATATCTGAATATTTAAAATACTGATCTGTATAAGTCCTAACAGAGGTTAGGCAGGGTATACTCCTGTAATGAACTGGCATTATTAACCCTTAAAATATTGCATATCATGCTAACCATTCGCATATTTTCACATGTATTCCATAAGACGAGCTGCTAAGTTCAAAGCCGTGATATAACTGATTCTGTAATTCTGTCTATGCCTCCTATCCTTTCATTGCCAACTGCTGTCCTTTATTTCGATATTTTTCTTGTTAAGTCACTTCCGGAGGAACATACATGAACAAACAACATTTCTGATCGTAAATATAATTCTCACGAACATTTCAGTGCCTCATTTGTATGTACACAACGCATCTATAACCTTAACGCCACGTCAGGACTAAAATTTCGCCACATGTTTATTATGTACACAAATCTTATAACAGTTGTAGAATACTACAAGACATTATTCAGTGTGTCCACTCAAAACGTTTTTTGTAATAAAAGCGGAACGCAGCCGGGAATAAACAGTCACTTTTAGTTGCTGTTTGCACTAGTGCTGTGCAATGAGGAATAGAAACATCAAAGCAGCAACTGTTCAAAGAAAGAAGGGCCAGCTAACAAAATTAGTAAAATGCTTTAATTGTGCACATTTTTCTCACCTTCCGGTAAGAATGACAAAGGATCCCGAAACATATTCGATGTGTGTGAATGTTCAAATGTGTGTTAATTCCTACGAGACCAAACTGCTGAGGCCGTTGGTCCCTAGACTTACACACCACTTAAAATAACTTAAACTAACTTACGCTAAGGACAACACACACTCCCATGCCATAGGCAGGAGTCTAACCTCAGGCAGGAGGTGCCGAACCCTTTCGATACTTCAGAAAAAACACAACGGAATAAAGACAGTACGCAGTACGTCCCAGTCGAACCGTCGGATTACGAAATGAACAGAAGGACACAGGTACAATGTATACACTCTGACATGTCCGCCGACACGAGCGGCGGAAGTTAATTTGTCACTTGTGCACAGCTTCCGGCGCAAGAGTCACGTACCGTTTAGGTACTCTCATAGGAATAAGGCACAGTGCAGAGACGTTCATGTTCGAATGCGGTGTCTATTTCCAGCAACGAAGTTAAATTAAGAGTGTTGCGGCGCTGATAATAAATTATTTGAGTGCTGATATTGTCAGTAACGGTAGCTGCTCTGAAGTCAACAGACTTTTAAACAAAAATGTACAGTGATATCTTGAACCAAAAAAAAAAATCATAATTGTTAGATTAACATCGTCGGCAGTAGATGAAATCACGAAAACTACCGACTTTTACCGATGTCTATCGAGGTGAACTACGGGGCTGAGCAACACTTTGACAGGACAGGCGATGGCCACCTGTATTAGAGACGGCCGTGCACGGATTATGCTGCTTTGATCCTCATGTAAGGAAATAGGCGCTCGGCAGATGGTCAACGATCGTTAAAAACTTCACATCAAAAACCTGTGTCACCTCCTCACCATTTCTGTTCTCTCTCTCTCTCTCTCTCTATCTATCTCTCTTTTTCTCTACCGCTCTTTCTTTCTCTCTCGCAAAGGGGAGAGGGTAGGAGGGATGGCGGAAGGGGGGGGGGGGGGGGGAAAGAAATCCATCTCTGATATTCGAAGGGGGAGGGTGCTGCAGGCCGGCCCAATTTGAATCTTTTGTGTCCGTCACCAGTGAACTTCACTGCTGGTACCTTATTTCTGATACTACCACGCTGGTCCTCCTCGCAATTGTTTGTCTACTGTTTTGTTGTCTGGTAGGACGAGCGTTGAGAATATTGGAATAAGTGTCAAATTTTGTCATTTAAAAAATGGAGCTTCATTGACTGTTATCACTTTCACAGCGGTGACCTTATGTAAGCGGTCAGATTTTGTAACATAACTCAGCACTCAACACACAAGACTGCCCTCCCCCCACACCCCCCAACCCCCACCCCCCTGCACACCACCTGACTGACAGATGACAATCCCAAGGTAGAAGACAAAATGCTAGACGAACAACTGTTCGCAAGATTAAAACTTACGTAGGAGCAAAGAGACTTCACCAAAGAACTAAACATCGGCTGCGAAAACTCACAGTGCGTGAGTAAAGAAGGTGGATAGCTAAGTAAGAAATAAGAAATGATACTCAACTTTCTTTGGAAGGCAAAACATTTTATCCATTAAAATAAAGCACCTAATATTACATATTTACAAAAACATTAGGGTCACAGTGTCAACATTAACGAATAAAGTACTGGAACATTTTGTTTGCTTGTATTTAATTTTCTCATCTGCAAAATTCTGTATAATATTATTTCTAAACTATCACTTTTAAAATATGCAAATTCTGTTCTAGTAGTTAACTAATTGTCTACATTTTCAGAGGATTCAGTGCCAAATTTAAATTACTTCATATATAGAACTACCTTTAAAATAATTGTAAAGGTTGCTAATGAGCAAAGTATTCATATTCAGAATAGCTGACTACAACATTCTGCGCCGGCCGCGGTGGCCCAGCGCTTCTAAGCGCTTCAGTCCGGAACCGTGCGACTGCTACGGTCGCAGGTTCGAATCCTGCCTCGGGCATGGATGTGTGTGATGTCCTTAGGTTAGTTTGGTTTAAGTAGTTCTAAGTTCTAGGGGCTGATGACCTCAGATGTTAAGTCCCATAGTGCTCAGAACCATTTGAACTATTTTTACAACATTCTGCAGTGTTTTCCATAAATTTTTGTGCAATAAATCTTTATATTTGCACAGTAAGTGTGTTTCATAAGTAAGTTTGTCCCTTCGGATGTGAAATGATGAATATGACAGAACAGAGACAAAATTTAAAATGGTAAAGTTTTGTAATCCTGCATTTGAAATGATATAACAAACTTTGTGATCTTATGGTGTTCAAATTACTTCCAACAGCATTAGGTGATGATTAATAAATGAAGAGTACAGGAAAAGAATGCGCTTTGCTCACTTTTTTCAAAAACGAGTTATTTATGCCATGAGATGTACAATTCTGTGTTGTTTAATATTGTTAATTGGCCAGATTGATAGTATAGTCCATGATCCATATCCTTTTTCAGATTATGCATGCAGAGAAAGAACATGCCAATGTTTCTCGCTGCAGGGAATAAATGTGCATTGTCCAATGTTGTGTAACAAATTAGCGTTAGTAAAAGGCTAGTATAAGGGTGAATGAGTACAGTCATGAAGAAACTGGGGGTTCAGTGGCAAGAATTAAGTAAAGATGGCAACCGTAATTTAATTTGTTTTTTAGGTAGTAAGTGCTGAAGGAAGATATATTATATGAAAATTCAGTGATATTTTAGACTGAAGTGAACAATCAATTGTAAGTGGTAGGAATCATTGCAATACTTAGCAAAAGGTGACGGAGGAAGAATGAAGATGAAGCACAGCTTCGAGAGTGTAATTTCAGTTACAGAGTGAGCGTAAAATGTGATACACTGCTGGTCCGGCGTGCCGATCGCCCCACATTCACAAATGTCTGTGGTGCGTTGCCGTATTTTCAGTAAGTAGCTGGGATACATTAAGGAATGACGAAATACGCTTTACGTCTTCTAAGGCTGTAGATACACCAATAAGGAATACATCAGTAGACAGTAGAGTTGACAAGGAACGGACATCCCTAAAAAGGGTAATCACAGAAGTTGGAAAGAAAAACATAGGTACAAAGAAGGTAACTGCGAAGAAACCATAAGTAACAGAAGAAATACTTTAGTTGATCGATGAAAGAAGAAAAGTACAGAAATATCCAGGGATATTCAGGAATACGGAAATACAGGCTCTGGGGAATGAAATAAATAGTAAGAACAGGAAAGCTAAGCCAAAATGGTTATATGAAAAATGTGCGGAAATCGAAAAAGCAATGGTTATCGGTAGGACTGACTCGGCATATTTGGAAAGTCAAAACAACTTTAGATAAAATTAAAGGCAAGGGTGGTAATATTAGAAATTCAATGGGAATTCCACTGTTAAATGCAGAGAGAAGAGCGGATAGGTGAAAAGAGTACATTTTAGTCCTCTGTGAAGGGCCAGATTTGTCTGATGTGAAAGAAGAAGAAACTGGAGTCGATTTAAAGGAGATAGGCGAGCTTCGGAGGACGTAAGATCAGATAAGGCAAAAGAGATACATAACATTCTATTCTAAAATCATTGGGGAAAGTGGCAACAAAACGACTATTCACGTTGGTGTGTAGAATCTACGTCTGGTAACGTACCACCAACTTGCGGGAAAATATCACCCAAACAGTTCAAAAGACTGCAAGAGCTGACAAGTGCGAGAATCCGTACAGTCAATGTACAGTCATGTATCCAAGTTTCTTACAAGAATAGTACAGAGAGAAAAGGAAAAGAAAAATGACGATCAGTTAGATGACAATCAGTTTGATTTTAAGAAAGGGGAAGGCACCAGAGAGGCAACTCTGACGTTACGGCTGATAATGGAAGGAAGACTAAAGAAAAATCAAGACACGTTTATGGATTTGCCAACATGGAAAAAACGTTCGACGACGTAAAATAGTGTAAGATGTATGTTCGAAATTCCAACAAAAATGGGGATAAGCTACAGGGAGAGATGGGAAATATACGATATATACAACAGCAAGAGGGAATAATAGGATGACGACCAAGAGCGAAGTTCTAGGATTAAAAAGGTTGCAAGACAGGGATGTAGTCGGTCGCCTGTACTGTTCAGCCTGTACACAAAAGAAACAATTAAAGAAATAAGAAAAAAGGTTCAAGAGTTAAATTGAAATTCATGGTGAAAGGATACCGATGATAACCTTGCTGATGACATTGCTATCTTCAGTGAAGTCGAAGAAAGACGAAAGTAATGAGAAGTAGCAGAAATGAAAACAGCAAGATACTCAACATCAGGATTGATGGTCACAAAGTAAGTGAAGATATTCCAATAACTAGGCAGCAAAATAACCAATGAGGGACGGAGCAAGGAGGTCATCAAAAGGAAACTAGCACTGGTAAAAGGGGAATCCTTGGCTAAGTGAAGTCTACTAGTATCAAACATAGGCCTTAAGGTCAGGAAAAAAATTCTGACAATGTACGTTTGCAGCACAGCATTGTTTTGTAGTGAAACATGGACTTCGGGAAAATCGGAACAGAAGAGAATCGAAGCATCTGAGATGTTGTGCTACAGACGAATGTTAAAAATTAGGTTGACTGATAAGGTGAGAAATGAGGAGGTCCTGCGAGGGATCGGTGAGGAAAGGAATAGTTGGAAAACACTTACAAGGGGAAGGGACACGATGACAGGATATCTGTTAAAAGATGGGTGATATCCGAACAGATTACAGTTCCCTTGGTAAAAGGAACTCTGACAATCAGAATCTTTCTTTTGTGTTAGGAAGGAACTGGTAGATTCTCCCCAATAGTTGTGCCCTGTCCCAGTTTTCGTTCTCTGTCTGTGTTTGCCTTTCTTTCCCTATTCGAAACCGCTTTCCTGCTCAGTATTTCCTTTACGTTACCAAATTTGTCTTTTCTGAGCCAGTATTGTTCACCTCTGTTTCTTACGGCTGGATGCAGAGGTGGCTTGCCTAGTATCACCAGTAATGCTTCAGTCGGTGTTGTTCTGTGCACACATATCAAGCGCAGGAGTACACTCCTTACTTTCCTAGCTCCATGAGCGCAAGCGCTCGACCTGTCCCTACCACACGATTAGGACTGGTCTGAGATATATTCTTATTACACTTAGTGGCAGCTGGAAATTTCTTCCACCAAGTGTTCATATTACAGAATCTGATGCGTTTCTGTTAGAGGATTTCTACATCGCACAAAAATTTTGCTTTCCGTCGATGCTTATACCACGATAGTTATAAATTTCTTTTCTTTTCAGAGGTTGGTGGTTTACTCTAATTGTGGCGTTTCTCGATCTGGAAAATGTTCCTTTTAATAATATGTATAATCTTTTGAATATAATGTGAAAATAAAACTGATCTCTGCATGGATGGCGCTCTCAAAACATCAGAAGTAAATAGAAATATGTCAATATACTTTCTTTCATCACTCGCCTTCTACAGTTTGTTAGTACACAGGCTTTGTTTTTTTATCTCTACCTTACTGTTCTGGCGGGGTTAGCACTATGTCATAGGTTGTCGGCTAGCGTACGCTCCATAGCGTCGGTATCTCGTTCTTGAAATGAGAAATTTCCAGGCGGTAGGAGCAACGCGAAACTTTAGTTTTCGTGGCTTGGAGCCCGACACAGAGCGCGTAAGTAAAGTTTAATCATAGCCTCTGCGATACGGGAATACAAATTTTGTTAAATAACAAAGCTGAATGTGTAGCGAGAGAGAGAATTTCTCCCTGAAAAACGGAAGTAATAATTTGTGTAGTATTCGTCTAGCCGCTGCCAGCCGCCCTGTGTTAGCACAGTCTGCCTGTAGACGCGAGCATTGTTTTCTTCCATTAGTAGACTAACAGTTCACAGTCTGCCACAGCGCTCTTTGAAGCGTTATTTGTAATTTCTCTTCTTGTCGAGAGTTAATAAAGTGAATATTTCGCTCTTCGTATGAAAAAGAAATACATATTTTAAAATTTGTCCTTTCGCATCTAAGATGAAATTTTCGATAACTATCGTAAACAGATTTGTATTTCCCTCTCTGTACGACTCAAACAGTTGCATTTGTAGTTAATGATAGGACTTGTTCGATTGGTAGTTACATAGCAAAATCAAATAGAAGCAGTAAACGCTTAATAAAATATCGGAGAAGTGTAGAAGTAAGATCTACGTTGCTAGGCGTTCATCTAATTGGGTATAAGATGCTCACTTTGTGTTAACTTCGATACACAAGCACTGCCCCATGAAAATAGTAAAAATGACCGTCCTATGAGCAACCAGCACCAGAAACGAATAGCGTTATGCTATTCTTCATCTACATATATGCTCCCCAAGCCACTTACAGTGTGTGGTGTTGTATATCTTTGGTACTACTATTATTATTTTTCCCCTTGTGTGTTCCATTCACGTACAGTGCGGGAAAAATGGCTGTCTGCTATGCAATCCAGATGGGAAACCTACTGAAATTCATTTTAGGATGAAAGCTTCCATTGCAGCTATATTCGAATTAGTTTGGTATATCTGGCTGAAGCCTCTTGAATGGTCTGACACAAGGCACTGTTGCTCCAAAAACCACTCAAGCCATGAAAATAAAAAATAAAAAAAATAATCTGGTGGACAACCGGTGCATCATAACGAGAACATTGTTGTTTTCGGTCATCAGTTTTCAGATTGGTTTGAAGCAGCCGCCACAATTTCCGCTCCTGTGCTAAAGTTTTCGTCTCATAGCAGCACTTAATTCAATTTCCTCGATTATTTCTTGGATGATTTCCAATTCGTCTAGTACCATGTAAGTTATTCCCAGATCTTTTAAAAACTATCATCGTGCATCATATTCTAACTTGTGTCTACAAAAAAAAGTCCCCAAACTAGTCTCCCTATAAGCGGTAAAAATGCCCACATACACTCCTGGAAATTAAAATAAGAACACCGTGAATTCATTGTCCCAGGAAGGGGAAACTTTATTGACACATTCCTGGGGTCAGATACATCACATGATCACACTGACAGAACCACTGGCACATAGACACAGGCAACAGAGCATGCACAATGTCGGCACTAGTACAGTGTATATCCACCTTTCGCAGACATGCAGGCTGCTATTCTCCCATGGAGACGATCGTAGAGATGCCGGATGTAGTCCTGTGGAACGGCTTGCCATGCCATTTCCACCTGGCGCCTCAGTTGGACCAGCGTTCGTGCTGGACGTGCAGACCGCGTGAGACGACGCTTCATCCAGTCCCAAACATGCTCAATGGGGGACAGATCCGGAGATCTTGCTGGCCAGGGTAGTTGACTTACACCTTCTAGAGCACGTTGGGTGGCACGGGATACATGCGGACGTGCATTGCCCTGTTGGAACAGCAAGTTCCCTTTCCGGTCTAGGAATGGTAGAACGATGGGTTCGATGACGGTTTGGATGTACCGTGCACTATTCAGTGTCCCCTCGACGATCACCAGTGGTGTACGGCCAGTGTAGGAGATCGCTCCCCACACCATGATGCCGGGTGTTGGCCCTGTGTGCCTCGGTCGTATGCAGTCCTGATTGTGGCGCTCACCTGCACGGCGCCAAACACGCATACGACCATCATTGGCACCAAGGCAGAAGCGACTCTCATCGCTGAAGACGACACGTCTCCATTCGTCCCTCCATTCACGCCTGTCGCGACACCACTGGAGGCGGGCTGCACGATGTTGGGGCGTGAGGGGAAGACGGCCTAACGGTGTGCGTGACCGTAGCCCAGCTTCATGGAGACGGTTGCGAATGGTCCTCGCCGATACCCCAGGAGCAACAGTGTCCCTAATTTGCTGGGAAGTGGCGGTGCGGTCCCCTACGGCACTACGTAGGATCCTACGCTCTTGGCGTGCATCCGTGCGTCGCTGCGGTCCGGTCCCAGGTCGACGGGCACGTGCACCTTCCGCCGACCACTGGCGACAACATCGATGTACTGTGGAGACCTCACGCCCCACGTGTTGAGCAATTCGGCGGTACGTCCACCCGGCCTCCCGCATGCCCACTATATGCCCTCGCTCAAAGTCCGTCAACTGCACATACTGTTCACGTCCACGCTGTCGCGGCATGCTACCAGTGTTAAAGACTGCGATGGAGCTCCGTATGCCACGGCAAACTGGCTGACACTGACGGCGGCGGTGCACAAATCCTGCGCAGCTAGCGCCATTCGACGGCCAACACCGCGGATCCTGGTGTGTCCGCTGTGCCGTGCGTGTGATCATTGCTTGTACAGCCCTCTCGCAGTGTCCGGAGCAAGTATGGTGGGTCTGACACACCGGTGTCAATGTGTTCTTTTTTCCATTTCCAGGAGTGTAGTATTAGAGATCGAAAACTGGCTCAAACTAGATGGTAATACCGCTGAAATTCTTAAATTCCAATTTGAATGTATATCATAAAGATATTTTGGACGCTGGAGGTAGAGGCGTGTTGAAAGCCATAAAAAGTACGATGATGTCTAGTGAGATTAGTACAGATCCCGAATGCGAAGTAATTTGGATGAAGAAACGTATTAAATGTGGATCAAACATGGTCATCGGTTGCTTTTATAGATCCTTTGCCTCAGAACGAATATTTGACAGGAAACTTGGACAATATTTCAAGTAAATTTCCAGGTCTTGTTGTAGTACTACGTGGAGACTTCAACTTACCGACTGTGGACTGGGAGACTCGAATAATTATTATGGGTGGTAGGGACAGGGAATCCAGTGAAATTGTTTCAGACACGTTGTTCAAAAATTACCTTCAGCAGTTATTGAGAGAGCCGGCTCGAGCTGCTGATGATAAATAGATCAGAACCTGTCGACGCAGCTAGCGTAGAGCAGGAAAACAGTGATCATAAGGCTGTTACAGCATCACTGAATACCACAATAAATAGTAATACAAAGAAAGGTAGGGAGATCCTTTTGCTTCGCTACAGTGACGAGAAAAAGATGTCAGTTAAATGAACCGTGAAAAGGAAAAGTTCATTTGCAGAACTAACATTGTTCATTATAAGTGGACAGAGTTAAAGAGCACTGTACAGTACGCTTTGGACGGGTATGTGCCCAGTAAAGTTGTGAGGGATGGAATGGAACTGCGCCGGCCGGAGTGGGCGTGCGGTTCTAGGCGCTACAGTCTGGAACCGCGTGACCGCTACGGTCGCAGGTTCGAATCCTGCCTCGGGCATGGATGTGTGTAGTGTCCTTAGGTTAGTTAGGTTTAAGTAGTTCTAAGTTCTAGGAGACTGATGACCCCAGATGTTAAGTCCCATAGTGCTCGGAGCCATTTGAACCATTTGATTGGAACTGCTATAGTTTCGCTGCCATGTTAGCAAGCTGCTACGGGAATAGCTTTACTGAAATTTTAAACGTAGCCAAAGCCTCGCAGGCAAACAAACACCAAGAGAAGGCAGTATTAGCGTAAGGAAAGCCATTTGTGTGGTGTTCAACATTTCGAAAGTAAAATTCTGTTTACCGGCTTGATAGAAGATCATAAGAGGTTCTGGTCTCATGTTAAATCAGTAAACGGATCGAAGCCATTTGTGCAGACTGTGACCATATTGGCACTGAGAAGGAGGACGACACAGAAAAGACTAAAGTACAAAATATGGCAAAATTGCTGGTTTCGAAATAAGTAACAATGTCACAGGAAAGTACTAAATATGGCAAAACTGTTGATTTCTAAATAAGTAACAATGGGACCGAAAAGCTGCTGCAGTCGCTCAACACAGGGGCAAGGTCACTGGAGCTGACGGGATACCAATAAAGTATGTGCAGAGTATGCAAAGGAAATTGCCCATCTTAGTAGAAGTGTACCGTAGGTCTTCGCAAGAGCGAAGTGTTTCTAAAAATTATCGGAGAAAAGCACAGGTCATTCCCGTTCTCTAGAAGGTTTGTCGAACAGACTCACAAAACAATAGGTCTGTAACTTTCACGTCGATAAGTTGTAGAATTTTGGAACTTGCTTTATGCTCGTATATTATGATATATCTGGAGATCAAAAATGTGCTCTTTAGAAATCAACAAGGATTTCGAAGACAATTATCGAATGAAACTCAGCTCGGTTTGTTACTCCACGAAACCCAAGCATGGGGTAGATACCGGCGCCCAGGTAGACGTTGTGTTCCTTGAAATCTGTAAGGCAGTCGATTCAGTTCCACACTGTCGTCTAAGGACAAAATACGAGCGTATGGGATATCAAACCAACTGTGTGAATGGACTGAAGAATTTCTAGCAAATGGAAAATAGCATGTCATTCTCATTGGAAAGATGTCTTCAGAAGTAAAAACTTCAGGTGTACCTCCATGGAGTATTATAGATCGATTACTTATCACTGTGGATGTTGTTGCTGCATACCGTGACGTCGTAACTTCAGGAAACTTTCCCGAAATGCAGGAAAATTAGGAGAGCAACGACAGTTGGTGCATGCGGGGAGTGTCGACTCTCAACGTAAACAGCTGTAACGCACTGGCTCAAATGGCTATGAGCACTATGGGACTCAATAGCTGAGGTCATCAGTCCCGTAGAACTTAGAACTACTTAAACCTAACTAACCTAAGCACATCACACACATCCATGCCCGAGGCAGGATTCGAACCTGCGACCGTAGCGGTTAGGCGGTTCCAGACTGTAGCTGTAACGTACTGTTAATACGCAAAAATCCCCTTTATTGTATTACGCTTGAAAGTCGCTAACAGTTCTATTTATTACTGTGACCAGTTTCGACAAATCTACGCTGTCATGGTCAGATGTAAATAAAAAAAATAAAAAAAAAACTATCCAGGTTGGCTCAAACATACACGATTTCGTAGAACAATTGTCTGCACTACTTCAATGTTAGAACGTACCTTGTAACATTATTCAGTGTACATGCATATGCATGTTACAACACTGAAAGTCACATAGTGATGTTGCGTCAAACTGTAATAGAAATAGAAGAGAACATTAGTACTTTACAAATAAAATATCATACATCTGAAACATACAACACGTTATGCTGATGTCGAAACATACATTAGTCACTTGACACCACGGTGTTACTTAGCTAGTGTAATATTTTCACAGATAAGTAAGTATACAGTTGTTTATATAGTGGTGTCCGAAAATCGATGAAATTCGATACATGTGCCATACTACAATTGGGTCTTCTCTTTTATATGACTACAACTGTTTTAAAACAACGCAAGTATCATTATAAATCGCAGATTCAAAAGGACATTATTTTTAGAAAATATATAGTGTCATTTCCGTGTAAAGTAAAATTTACGATGTAACATGCGTTGTCATCCATTACATGTGAACGTATAACAAACAGTCATATTTTAAAAAGTAAGTTTTGAAAAATTAAGGAATGAAAATAAGAAAAATAAAAATAAATAATAAGCTGCGGTCAAGCACCTCTACAAATGAAGCTTATTGACTGAAGCGGTTCAGCTTCGTTGAGACTCTCTTTGAAAAACACTGTACGATACGCTTTCGTAAAATGAAGTCGTTAAACATCCTGCCACTTAAATTGATTTCCTTGTGTATCTTACTTTCGAAATTGTACTGTATCTTTCAGATCACCAGCAAACTCCAAGAAGACAGTATCTGTCAGTTCTGCAACTGCAAATTTCATTTTCTTGACAACTGAGAGCACCACATGATACCAGTCATGCGGATGAACCACTGGTACTTGCAACTTATTCGTTTGTTTTTCTATCAGCCCATGATGGTTCAAATGGCTCTGAGCACTATGGGACTTAACATCTATGGTCATCAGTCCCCTAGAACTTAGAACTACTTAAACCTAACTAACCTAAGGACATCACACAACACCCAGCCATCACGAGGCAGAGAAAATCCCTGACCCCGCCAGCCCATGATGGATGTCACATTCTATGTAATGTGGCCTCTAATCCTGAATTTATGATCAACTATACACAGATTTGGATTCTCCTGCGCGGCGAACATGAACACTGCACCCACCTGACAGATTTTATCCTGTCCTCCGCAGGTGTCGTAGTATAATGTCACCTGTTTCACTTCTGAAGGAATTGACATCAGTTCGTTGAAAAGACACACTACAATCTGATTCACACTAATAGTACGCTCTGATCCATACCACACGTAGCAAATTACGATACCCGTACTGGTTTCATGCATGGTCAAATTTCATGTCCACAGTGGCCGTTCATAAAAAGCAACTGAAGTATTCAAAAACGGGATCGGCAAACACTGTTGGTAGTCGAAAGTGTAAGATAGCATCGAACTATCTGAGCTAGAGCGTTTCTTGTCTTTGCCCTTTTGAAGGTACGCATTGTCTGCCTCAGTATGATGAGCACTAAATTCGGCGTCAGTTTCTTCCATAAAACCGTCTTTCATTGATGGAAATTTCTCTCTAACATGTAGAACATCACATTTGTGACACTTATCCGCTTTAGACTCTTTGAAAGTGAGGTTCGTCATATCGAATTCTATCTTGTACCGGGTGATCAAAAAGTCAGTATAAATTTGATAACTGAAGAAATCACGGAATAATGTAGATAGAGAGGTACAAATTGGCACACTAAATTTGAAAACTGAATAAATCACGGAATAATGTAGATAGAGAGGTACAAATTGACACACATGTTGGAATGACATGGGGTTTTATTACAACCAAAAAAATACAGACGTTCAAGAAATGTGTGACAAATGGCGCATCATCTGATCAGAATAGTAATAATTAGCATAACAAAGTAAGACAAAGCAAAGATGATGTTCTTTACAGGAAATACTCAATATGTCCACCATCATTCCTCAACAATAGCTGTAGTCGAGGAGTAATGTTGTGAACAGCACTGTAAAGCATGTCCGGAGTTATGGTGAGGCATTGGCGTCGGATGTTGTCTTTCAGCGTCCCTAGAGATGTCGGTCGATCACGATACACTTGCGACTTCAGGTGACCCCAAAGCCAATAATCGCACGTACTGAGGTCTGGGGTCCTGGGAGGCCATGCATGACGAAAGTGGCGGCTGAGCACACGATCATCACCAAACGACGTGCGCAAGAGATCTTTCACGCGTCTAGCAATACTTTTTTTTTGTTCTAATAAAACCCCACGTCATTCCAAGCATGTGTGTCAATTGTTACCTCTCTATCTGCATTATTCTGTGGTTTATTAAGTTTTCAAATTTAGAATGACTTTTTGATCACCCGGTGTATTCCTCTGCAAACTGGTGTAGTCTTTACATCACAGTACAGCTTGTACATAGTTCGGAAATTCATATAAGATGGTAGATAAACTCTATTACTTTCTCTACGCGTGTGGTGCGATTTACAATGAATAAGTAATGAAATGTGATCTCTTAATTCTTTTAGTTTCTCAGGAGGGAGTTTCTTATCGGGTAGTGTTTTTCCACTGTTCTCATCAATTAAAAGTTTCCGGGCACATTAGCCTGTCGATTGGTAATTGCAAGTATAACGAACATTTGGAAATAATAAAAGGTTTTCATGAGACATCTTCTGCAAATACGGAATCGTTCTCGTTTTACTCGGAAATGAATCGAATGAATAACCATACGCCATTTTTCTTTGTCGGGTTCCTGGGTCCTTTTTGGTGGTATTGCAGGTGCTTTCGAGTTAGTGAGGTAGACCACACAGCTTACTCTTTTCTCTAGATCTCCAAGAGCCCAATACTAGTTTAAAATTTGTGTCTCAACAATGTTCTGATCATCAATCAGTTTGTCTAGTTTTTCTTCACGTTTAAAACGATCAACAGATACGTCTCACAATGGATCACTGTCATTGCCTGTTGCGTCCCCAAGAGCCAGGATTACTCCTAACTGCAGTGCTAACATTGGCACATGCACGAGTCGTCGGCTGCGAAGGCCCATCGTTAAGCCGTCGGCACACGGACCGTGCATCCGAACGTTGAGCGTTGAGCGTGCCATTTCTGACGTCATAGCGTGGAATAGCACGCTCGGGAGTCTTTCCCTACTTGCAGAGCAACATCCAGCATGTCAGATATTCTGAGCGTGCATCTGAGCGTTGACCAATGAGATGGCACAACGCCACCTACGTCATATTCACGCCATCTTCCTTCAGCACAAAGTTGTGAGGCGCCATATTGGCATTCATTTCAAACCTGCACGTATATATGCCGTTTCTGAGCACCAGCAAATTCAGAATCACTGGAAAACCCGTTGTTAACTGTGTTATCCGTTGCAATAAAATGATGAGAAACATCGTATTCGTGGGAAAAGAATTATTGTAACTTGTGTATTATGAGAGGATGCTATTTGAAGGCAGGAATACACTGAGGATGCACCCAATACGCAGTGTTCTTGGTGCAATTTGTTATAATTAAATTTCAGTCAGTAACATAGTTACCATTAAAGCTTTCAGCAAGTGCTAAAACTGTAACATCCTAGGAATGGCAACTGACGTCTGATTGTTGGTTTAGCGTGGTGAATAGCGTCACTGAAAAGTGAAGGTTTTTTGTTTGGGCAGTGGTTCGCGACTCTCTAGTACGTAATTTTTTTTCCTAACACTTGCGTTTTTATTAAGTTCTGTTACTTTATTATTAGTGTAATATAAGTATATACTAGAATTTTTGATGTTATGTAAATATAAGTTCACCTTTCTTTGGGTGTTCGATTGGCCTGATCTACAGTACACCTTGCGCTACTTGTGTAAAGCTATTTTGCTGCTTTTTCTTTTACGCTTCGTAATTCACGTGTTGCAAAGATTCTGCTACTGGGTAGGAACAGCGATCAAGTAAGACTGACCTTGGAGTTTTACTAAAATGTGGTAATGATGAAATAATGTTTATATTATGTGAAGTGGTACTGCAAATTTGTATCGCACTGTTTGTAATGAAACTTTTATAAGCCTGGGTCCTTATTGATTGGACATGGCGCTTTCCTTTTCGTAGACAATGGAGGAAATGTACGTTTTAATACAGCTAACGTGGGAATTTTACTCGCCCTCGTTTAGTAAACAGTGTGATTTACGAACTATTAACTTCCCGCTACTGCCGCCGGAGTGCGTTGGATCGCGTGTACCACGTTAGGGCCGTCGTACCGTAGGCCCAAGTCGCATCGTTTCTGAGCGTTCGCCA